>NC_139670.1:18642184-18687184 GCF_951799395.1 Argentina silus | reverse complement strand
AACGTGAAGGAGGAGTTCTTCGAGGAGACGACGGAGGAGTACGAGGACATCAGGCAAGACCACTACGACTCCCTGAAGGTGAGTGGATGGATGGATGGGTGGGTGGATGGATGGATGGATGGATGACGGACTGGATTGATGATACAATATCCTTTTACAAATGGGATGGATGACTGACTGGATGGATGATACAAGATCCTTTTTGGATGTATAGGTGGATGGATGATGGACAGACTTTAGAGCAACACTGTACCCACCCTGGAGATAAGTCTGAAGGAACATTATCTATACCTCCCACTATACCTGCTAGAGAGATGTGGAGATGATTAATAAAGTTGTTTCTCTCTGTCCTCAGGAGCGACGGTTCCTGTCTTTGACCAAGGCCAGGGAAAAAGGACTACATGTGGACTGGCTCTCCCAGCCCACACCAGGTGAGACCACTCCATTACCTGGTAAAATTATTGTGGTGATTAATTTAATATTTAGATGCAATATTAGCTGTTTTTTTCTGGTATTTACCACTATTGTTATTCTGCCAATATTGTTATTTTTCATCTCAATCAGTGCGCTTTAATCCTGGTTCTGGAGAGCTGCAGTGCTGCAGGCTTTTGTCCCATCTCAGCAGGGACACACCTGAATCAGCTTATCCAGCTTTTGAAGATCAGTTGATTAGTTTAATTAGATGTGATGGCACTAGGGACACAGATCTGGACCCTCTGTGGCTCTCCAAGACCAGGAGTGAGGAGCACTGATCTTAGTGGTCATTGATTGACATACCGAGGCCAAATTAATGTTTTGACAGAGGAGACCTCATTGTAATGGTGTTGGCAACTGATTCCCTCTCCCTCTCTCTATCCCTCTTTCCCCCCTCCAGTCCATCCACAGTTCATCGGGACACATGTGTTTGAGTCGTACGACCTGAGGCGTCTGGTGGACTACATTGACTGGAAGCCTTTCTTCGACGTCTGGCAGCTGAGGGGCAAGTACCCCAACAGAGGGTACCCCAAGATCTTCAAAGACAGAACAGTGGGTAGGTGGAGCAAAGCTGCCGGTCCATGAAACTATTTATAAGCGTCGTTAGTGTGAACTCCCAATTCTTAGCAGCATCTATGTGAATTCCAAGAATGACAGAATGATGGAATTCCCCTCGGATGGGCTTTAGAGGCCAAAGTCCTTCACACATCAGCCGTGTTGTGAGAGTTGTGGTTGACCTGTGGTTGGTCAGATTTGTAAGAATTGTGGCTGGTCTGTGTGGTCGGTGACCACAGTGTTGTCATATATGTTGGCGCTGTCTAGATTCCCATGGATGTCCTATTGATGACAGCGAGATCTGTCGACCAATCAGCACGAGCACTCCACTCTGATATTCTCCATTTGGAGAGAGGTCCAATGAGAGGGAACAAAACAACTCGGCGTGCTCAGCTTGCTATGCTGATGTATGATGTATTGTCTTGCGCCCAGGCCAGTAACACTGTTGTCCTTCCGGTTGATTGACAGGAGCTGAGGCCAGGAAGGTGTTTGATGACGCCCAGAGGCTCCTCAACAGGCTGATTGACAACAAGGGTCTGCAGGGGCGTGGTCTGGTGGGCTTCTGGCCCGCCCAGAGCGTTGGTGACGACATCCACGTCTACGCCAACGACGTCACCCCCCGCAATGCCCAGCATGTGGTCAAGTTCCACGGCCTACGCCAGCAGGTGAGTGGTGTGCGACCGTCACCGCATTGACGCCTATTACTCAGCTGCTGTATGACTTGACTGTATTTGCTTTCAACTAAGTATGCATTCCCAGAGAAGTCAGAGAATGGAACTGGTACATTCTAGGAGAACTGTTGTGTCCCTCCTGTACAGGCGGAGAAGGACTCTGCCAGTTCGGACCCATACTTTTGCCTGTCGGACTTTGTGGCGCCGAGGGACAGCGGGATCCCTGACTACATTGGCCTGTTTGCTGTGGCCGTGTTCGGGGCAGAGGAGCTGAGCAAGCAGTTTGAGAGCCAGGGAGATGACTACAGCAGCATCATGGTCAAGGCTCTGGCTGACCGCCTGGCTGAGGTACCGTACGGGGAAGTGACCCAAAACAGCTTCATCACTGTTACATTGGTCCAGACAGCTAACCAGCTAGCTTCATGACTGTTACACTGGTCCAGACAGCGTAGCTAACCAGCTAGCTTCAGCACTGTTACACTGGTCTGCGAAGCTAACCAGCTAGCTTCATCACTGTTACACTGGTCCAGACAGCTAACCAGCTAGCTTCATCGTAGCTAAGCGCTCCTCTCTCCTCCCCCTCCAGGCATTTGCTGAGGAACTTCATGCCAGGGTGCGTAGGGAGCTGTGGGGCTACAGTGCTGAGGAGGCCCTCCAGGCCTCAGACATGCACAGGATCGCCTACGAGGGCATCAGGCCCGCCGCCGGCTACCCCAGCCAGCCCGACCACACAGAGAAGATGACCATGTGGCGGCTGGCGGACATAGAGGAGAAGACGGGTGAGTTCCAAGAACTGTTGGGGTTAGGGAGATGTAAGCAGTATGGTGATACTTCATCTAAGCCCTCTGATTAACTGGGTGGGAATGCTGCAATATTACTTCCACTGAGGGATTGCATAAGGAGTAGAGGGAATTCAGAAGTAGTGTCCTGCAGCAAAGGCCTCCATCTTGTATGTTCAGAAGAAGTGTACTGCACCAAAGGCCTCTGTCTTGTATGTTCAAACTTCAACTTCAAATTGAACCCGTCTTGATATCAGTCATTCTCCCTGGCTGAAGATGAGGTTTGATGTTTTTTTCCCTCCAGGTATCCAATTGACTGAGTCTCTGGCCATGACCCCAGCGGCATCTGTCTCTGGACTGTACTTCTCCAACCCCAAGGCCACCTACTTTGCAGTGGGCAAAATCACTAAAGAACAGGTATTGTACACAGGCTTTAGGGAGGGAGACGGGGGGTGGTCAATGGAGAAAAATGTATCTCTAGAGACATTTATCCTATGTCAATCCCTCTTCGATCCCTGTCTCACTACAGGTGGAGGACTACGCCCAGAGGAAAGAGATATCTGTTCCAGAGGTGGAGAGGTGGCTGGGGCCAATCCTTGGCTACAATACTGACTGATGTCCAATAGTGGCTCTTGATGATGATGATGATGCGGCTGCCACCAAATGCTGCTCAGACACAAAAGATGTTGACACGGTCCATATGATACAAGGTTCAATGTTGTTATGAATTATGTTTTTATTAATGATTATTGTCAATTATTAATATGAATGATTCCAATTCTGTATTTCACAATATGTCTTAAAGAATCGTGCCACTATTACTGACCAATTCTTACTGCCATTGACGGAAAAAGGCAGTTTGTGGAACACCTGAGATTGATTTACCCTTCAAGTGTCCTTTCTCTCAAAAAGAAGAACAAAGAAAATGTTGATTTTTTTAGCTCTTTTTTTTATCCTCATATCCATACCACTGAAATATGTTCACAATGCTGAGTTTACAACCATTTATCTGGCACAGAATTAATTATTTTCATATAAAGTAATTTTGATCATCCCTTTGTCTCTCTAGTTGTATGTTTGTGGGGCCTGCTGTTGTTTTTGTTACATGGAGAAACTGCTTGCCTTACTCCAATCAAATGTTGATTTTACATACTCCAATCAAATGTTGATTTTACAAAGATTTGTAATAGTTTATACAGGACTGTTGATTTCTGCCTCATGATGAAGTTGAAGGGATAGTTCACTTTTGTACACCTTAGTCAGATGGTTCATTACTCTGAAAGTAGTCCATGGGCCAAGAGAAATGGTCATCCATTTGTTTTTTAAAAAGACCATGGATGACAGTTTCTCTTGGCCCATGGACTACTTTCAGAGTAAGACAAAATGCTTCCTCTTTCCAATACTCATGGCACATCTATAGAAAATTGTTATACTCTGCACTCCATGAGTATTGGAAAGAGGAAGCATTTTGTCTTCTTTTAGCTCTGTACTCAAAAACTTTGGATTTTAAATCAAACATTTAATTCAAAGTTGAGATTCTCAGCCTTAATTCAGTGTTTTTTTTCTTTCATATTGGTTTCACCATTTAGAAATACAATGTTTTTTAAACATAGTCCCCCTATTTAAGGGTTCCAAAAGTATTGGAAAAATTATATAATGTCCAAATTTAGTATGGTGGTCGACAATCCTTTGCATGCAATAAATGCCTGAAGTCTGTGACCAATTGACCCCACCAGACGCTGGGTGTCTTCTCTGGTGATGCTCTGCCAGGCCTGTACTGCAGCCATCTTCAGTTGTTGTTTGTTTTGAGGACATTTTGCCTTAAGTCTCCTCTTCAGCAAATTAAATGCATGTTCAATAAGCTTTAAATCTGAAGATTGACTTGGCCAGTCAACAACTTTCCACCTTTTTGCCCTGAAAAACTCCCTACTTGCTATGGCAGTACGTTAGGGGTCATTGTCCTGCTGTATGATGAAGTGCCGTCCAATGAGAAGCATTTGTTCGTACTTCAGCACACAAGATGTTTCTGTATACTTCAAAATTCATCCTGCTGCTGCTGTCAGCAGTTACATCATCAATGAAAACAAGTGAGCCAGTTCCAGTGGAAGCCATACATGCCCAAGCCATAACACCCCCTCCACCCATTCACAGATGAGGTGGTATACAGGATTACATGGATGTTGGCAAGTTCCTTTTTTTCCACCACACTTTACTCTTGCCATCACTCTGGTACATGTTCATCTTTGTCTCATCAGTCCACACAACCTTTTTCCAGAACTCTGCAGGCTGTTTTAGGTACATTTTAGCAAACTGTAATCTGGCCATCTGGTTTCTGTTGTTAAATAGTGGATTACACCTTGTACTGTAACCTCTGTAGTTCTGCTGGTGAAGTCTTCTGTGGATGGTAGCCTCTGACACATTCACTGCACAAATTATGTGACGGAACACACCTTAGAGTTTTCCAATACTACTGGTTGGGGGACTATACATAAAAAGGGTTGTAATTTCTAAATGTTGAAACCAATTTAAAACTGAGAATCTCTACTTTAACCTCATAGCAATTGTTTGATTTCCAAATCCAAACTGTTGGGAGTAGAGAGTAGAAGTAGGGAGTAGAAAATGCTTCCTCTTTCCAATACTTATATAGGGCACTGTACAGTGTGTTCCATTGCAATTCTACCTCAGTGCTCTTAGAGTCAGTATCATATTATTTGTATAACCTGTTGTGATAATGCACCATCCTATTTACAAAATGACCGGGAGAGGGGGCAAAGTGACCGACTCTCAGCTCACACACACCTGCACAACTCCTCCCTGTGAATATGTAAGCCGTCCAATGAGTGTTAAGCAGTCAGCCTCGCATACACCGCTTCAGCCTCCGACCTGCCGCCTCCTCTTCAACTCTCTTCGTCCGGCTGTCTCATCCACGGACAACCATGGCTGAAGGAGGAGAAGGCGAAGATGAAATCCAGTTCTTACGAACTGTAAGTGACCATAACTATAAAATTGTAACGTGTGAATATTGTTGTTGGCTGCAGACGGCGTCGGCGCATCCTCTCTCTGTTTATTGCTGGGGGAGTTAACCGCAAACTGCGACGAGCGTATTACAATGGACAGCTTATGTCACCGTGTTATTGATGTCTGATGTATATGGTTATAGTTCACAAGATGTTGACAAATATGGGACACGATGTATGTAGACGTTGTGTCACCTGAATGGTTGCTTGTCGCCTCCTGTGAATCAGCGTGGGTGACATAAAGGATGGAGGTTGAGTGAGTGTCTTGCAGTGCCTCGGTTTGTGAATAGCCTGTTGGAACAAGGACAGACACATCTAAATATTAGGATTTGTAGACCTAATGGTTTAGTAACAGCAGGCTCCTCTATGAGTGTCCATTTTATATATAGTGTACCTGATTTGAAACACTTTGGGGGTCTATCCCCCGTACTTTCTATCAGTCGTATAGGGGGAGCTGGACTCGGCACTGCAGACACCCTACAGTGACATAAGACGAACTGACAGGGATGCAGTCTGGTCATGTTTAGTGAAATATTGTTGTTATACTGCAACAATGTCATCCCGTTTTCTCAACAAATTGACTTATATTCTGACAGCTGTTCTCTCTGTTTTTTCTTTCCTTTTCTCCAACCATTCCATGTTTCACAAAATTCGGATACAGTTTTGTTTATTGCGCTTTATATAATTGTTTATGTTCATGATATAGGCGAACTAGATATACTGCCACTCAGTACGGTCACGGATGTTGCGTACTCAGCATGTTGTCAATTTGCATTGTTTTGAAAATAGCACATTATATTATTGTCAATATTAGTTTGATGTCTTGGCCCGGAGCCCAGGGAAAAGTGGTCCAAATTGCAGTGGCCATTTTCTCACAGCACCCCCTCCCTCGACCGATCCTGCAGCATCACTTCTAATGCAGAATTTCGATGTAGATCAATACCTGATTGTTCCAGCTGACCGCTGGAGTCTCAACACTAAGCATAGTCAGAGAATGTCTACAAACTGTGCTGGAATGTGTTGGTCTGGCTTTACCTCAATCCACTGAAGATTTAGAGGATATGGTTTAGAGGTTGTTGATATTGTAAATAAGCTGTAAAAACGTGGAATCGTTGAAAAGCTTGAATGGTTATGAACTGGACTGCTTCTGTGAGTGAGCTGGTTTCTAATGTGTAGACAGAACAGTAAGAATCCACAACTACTTCCAACAATGATGAAGATGATAGTCACCACCAAAAAACAACATTCCACCAAGTGGTCGTATATCTTTGTTATCGTAACTTTGTTTCATGCTCATGCAGAAGCCATGTATAAAGCATGAGGTGTGATTCTGCCGTTGTGTGTGGAGTCGAGGCCAGACAGTGAGATGTTGATAGTATGGTTCAGTGTGAAGGGGGGCTGGGGAAGCCACCAGTGGTGATAGCTACCCCTCCATCATCCCAGTACAGCAGCGGTTTGTCTCCTCTCAATGTTTAATGAGTTTCCTCCCTGTTACATCAATGTTATGTCCCGGGCTGGCCGCTCTTCATTTGCTATCTATCAGTTCCTCTCTCTGTATGTCTGTGTGTGTCTGTATGTTTTTTTTTTTTTTTGGGGGGGGGGGGGCTGTGTGTGTGTGTGTGTGTGTTCTTGGGGACGACGACTATGTGTGTGTATGTGTGTGTGTGGGGGGGGGGGGGGGGTACAGATACCTAACCCTGCAAGAAAACCAATGGTTCCTTGGTTCTGCCTTGGTTTGGTTCATCTTGTCACATCTGGTCATTGTCTCTTTGGGTAGGAATACATATGCGTGTCTCTGTTATAACCTGACCTCATCTATTCAAATCAATATCCTCAGAGAACTGGATAAAAATGCAAATAATATATCTGAACATGTTTGGAAACATTTTCTTAAGAGTGACTTTATTCAAATGATAAGTGGATAACTATGTGAACATCCTTTGACTGGCATTGTAGGCCAACTGCATAGACACGTTTAACCAATGATTTAGCCAACAACAACTCCAGGCTCCCTATCTATTCTCCCACTAGATAATAGTGACCCATACATTTTGTCACCTTATATGGATCCCGCCATGAAACCTGTCCATGGACGTCTTAACGGTTGGTCGCTTGCTTCGCTGGCCGAGCTAACAGTCCATCTCCAGCCAATTCCTGTTGTCCTAATAGAGTTGGCCTGGCCTGAACATGCTGCTCTGCCTGCCTGCCGCTGCAGTAGCCTGGTGATTTACTCTGTAATTAAGAGGAGAGAGGAGCTACAGTGGCATCGGGGACCCCAGCATAGCTCTCTCTCTATCTCGCTCTCACTCTCTCTCCCTCCCTCCCTCCCTCCCTCCCTCCCTCTCTCTCCCACAACAGCAGACACCACATTGATCTATCTCTGTTGTAGGAGCAAAATCACTGCTTTACGGCTTACGTCTCTCTCTCTCTCTCTCTCTCTCTCTCTCTCTTGCTCTCCCTCTCTTCCTTTTTTCCCCTCTCTCTCTCTCTCCTCTGTCTTCCCCTCTCTCGCTTATTTTGCTTTAGCTCCCCCCCCCTCTCTATCTCTCTGCCTTCCTCCCTCCCTCTCCTCTCTGTTTGTATGCAGCAGCCAGTACATTACAGCCCACCAATTCAAACGGATGACTCCCTGCATTTATCTGCCACTGATGATTCCAGTAGAAAAGCTTTTCCAGGTGGGCTATTGGCGCAGTCAGTCCCTGGCACCATGGTTATGAATAACATTAAAACAGCATTTATAGGCCGCTCTGATGCTTCAGGTGTGTGTGTGTGTGTGTGTGTGTGGGTGTGTGTGTGTGTGGGTGGGTGTGTGTGTGAGAGAGAAGCATCAATCAGCTTGTCATAAGGCATCAGCGCTGTGACATTGCCTCCACGGTGCTGGTCTGTGATGGTGGACTATTCAGCTGAAGCATAGTCTTCTAAGTGACTATTCACTCACTGCTTGTTGTGGATGCCGCAACACATCGCGTCGCATGTCACGGTGCTCTATCACCTCAGCTCAGCTCAGACCGGGGGCGCACGCACGCGCACGCACGCACGCACGCACACACGCACACACACAAGACGGGAGGTTGAGTGAGGGAAAGAGGGACCTGGGATGACGCCCCTGGGATGCTGCACCGAGAAACTTAAGACTATACAGAGGCTGTGTAGAGTCTGCAGTGGTCATCTGCACACACACGCACACGCACCCACACACACACACATACACACACACACACACACACACACACACACACACACACACACACACACACACACACCACAATATAGCCCCAGGCTAAAGCAGCAGAGTTATTTCAAGCCATGGAAATAAACCCATGCCCTTTATGCTGATAGTCAGCTGGGAAAAGACAACTGTGTTTAGCATGATTAGCATGATTAGCATGCCCTCGTTACACTCTGACTCCCATCTGTCGCCGATTCCCAGTCAGCAAGACACAGGCGGAAGAGAGTGACAGTGACACAGGGAATCTGGGAATTGTACTGTGGATAAAAGCATCTGCTAAATGGCATGTATGATGATATTGTGTACTATGATATATTGTGTAGCTCTGGCTACTCTTGGGAGTTGATCCAGATGACTGCCTCTGGTCTTCGAAGGCTGGCTAGACTAGATCACTAGATGGACCGACGACACGTGGCACTGCAGCAGCTCAGCTCTCCTTGCAGACAAACACAGCCACCTCCCCTAGCATTCAGCACATACACACACACATACACATGCAAGAAGGGGAAAATACGTGTGAACACACGCACACACACATACAAACACACATACTCACACTAGACTGTACACCTGCCCTGTCACAGCCCATCCCCAGCTAACTGTCTCCCTGTCTTGAGTACACCAGCCCCAAGCCATACAGGTGTACACACACACACACACACACACACACACACACACACACACACACACACACACCCCCAAGCTGTCCTAGGGTCCTATCCCGGAGCCAACCCTGTCCCAGGTAGTGTATATAATGTGACTGTTGCCTTTCTGTGAGTGGCCTGCTCTGAGTCAGCCTGAAGTTTATAGAGTCTCCCTATCAGGCTCCATCTGGCTCTCTCTCTTACCTGAGCCCGGTATTCTCCTGCTCATCTCCCTCTCTCCCTCTCTCTCTCCCTCTCTCTCTTTCCACCCAGCGTCTGTCTGGGAGACACCGCCTGCATGCAGAGTAGACCACATTGCCTCCAGGCAAACCACACACACATACACTTATAGTCACAGACAGACAGACAGCCAGACAGACAGATACGTACACACATACACTTCTCTCAGAGCACCCTCTTTGGGATGCTTGAGCAACACAGTCTTAACTTTGCAGTGATACAGGTGTCACATTTTTGATGTGCTAGTGTGCCTCATATTCATAGTTTGCCTCATACATATTATAAGTGCCATTTGCATGTATTCTAAAGGCACGGTGTAAATTAAATGCATTGTTTTTTGTCATTTAGCATAGCCTTCTGTCGCTTAGCCTACATGCTCCATCTTTAGAGGATAGATGGCTGGCCTAACGGTCCCAATGAAACCATTACCCTCCTGAGAAGTGGCTCCCTAGGGACCATAGAACCAGTATCCTTTGACACCTCTTTACACGATCCTCACTTTCCCTCTGCCCTCCATTGAAATCCAACAGGGCCCTCTCTCTCTCTCTCTCTCTCTCTCTTTCTCCCTCCCCCCTCTCTCTTTCCCTCTCTCTCTCTCTCTCTCTCTCTCCCTCTCTTTCTCATGTCCTTGCGACATTGCCTGTGAATAATTGCTAACTGTGTGAAACACAATTAAAAAGTATATTGCCTGCTGAATAATTGAAGTGGCTGGCGTGTTGCTTGCAGCTGATCATGCGATTCATAATGAGCGTTTGACAATGCACTTTTGCACTGGCACGATGAGTTAATCACGGCCTATGGCGATGTTTGGGCTGGTGTAAAGTCTAGTGTGTGTGTGTGTGTGTGTGTGTGTGTGCGCATGTGCGTGCGCACAGTTTGTACATTGTGTGTGTGTGTTAGGGAGGAGGGGGGTTAGGAACATGGGACTAGGGGCCATCGATCTGGTGTTGGCCTCAGTGAAGCTGTTATGTGGTTGATATTGCTGAGCTGGTGTTTTACATATAACAGACGGTTATTAGGATCTGCATGAGTGTAAGAGGTGGAGGGGGGGGGGGGGGGGGGGGGGGGGCAGGGTTGAAGTGGTGGTCCTGTACGACGATGCCCCCAATGTACAGTAGAATCACAGTGTAGCAGCTCACATGTAGAGGCCTTTGAAGCACAACACGCTTTGAACCTGACCTTTGTTAGTGATTGAAGGGAGATGGACATTGACCTTTTCGACATGTGACATTATGGATGTTGTATTTGTGATATTCTGTCTCCTGTGACAAATAGGGAAAGTTTCAGGTTTTTGGGATTGCTCTAAAAGCCATAGTTGCTGGGGACAAATTGTATTTGAGCACAAGATGTTTCTGTACACTGCTGCTTTCAGCAGTAACATCATAAATTAAGACAAGTTAGCCGGTGGCAGCTATACATGCCCTAACATTAACACCCCCTCCACCATGTTTCACATGTGAGGTGGTATGCTGTAAACCTCGATCCTTTTTTCTACAGACTTTCCACTTGCAATTACTCTGGTACATGATAATATTTATGTTATCTGTCCACAAGACCTCTGCAGGCTTTTTAGGTACTTTTTAGCTAACTGTAAATGACCATCCTTTTTGAGGATAACTAGTGGTTTGCACCTTTCAGTGAAGCCTCTGTAGTTCGGCTGGTGAGGTATTCTAAGTTTCTGATTTTTCAGCCTTATGAGGGCTTCCTTGACTTTCATTGACACCTCTTTGGTCCTCATGTTGACAGACACCAATAGCAGACTCCAAAGGCAAATGCAAAGCCTAGAATCAATACTAGATATTGAGAGCTCTCTTATGACTGCACCAATGATGTGACGAACACACCTAAGGAAGCAGAAACACCCGTCAAGCCAATTGTCCTTCATCACTTTTGGGTACTCTGAAATAGGGGGACTATGCATCAAAAGTGTTGTCATTTCTGAATGGTGAAACCAATATGTACACAAATACCATGAAATAAAACATGATAATCTCTACTTTAACCCTAATAATAAGTGTTAGATTTCAAGTCCAAACTTTTGGAGTGTAGAGACAAAAGAAGAAAAAAATGCTTGTCTGTCCCATTACTTACGCTGGGCACTGTAGATTTGTTTCGAGATTTAGTGATTTTAATCTTAAAGTTACATACAGTACCTGTATAAATACATAATGGCATTAAGAGTTTGCACTGTATTTAAGTGTGCAATTCCTCTACACAGAGGAGTCTTAGATTATCGATGACACAGCTGTAGATTTGTCATTGTGATAGAATGTATCCAGTAGAATGACTCTCCTTCACAGGGAAGCTGTCCCAGTGGGTTTGGAGCTTGAAGTTCTACTGTAAGAATTAAATCATTGAGCTCATGACACACATATCCAATGTCAAACAGGGAAAGAGAATCACTGAAAAAATATAATATTATCTCATGAATGTTTTTCAGATGATCCAAGCTTTGGATGCCTACATTCTCTGTTCTCTGGTTATTCTCTGGTTACTCCTCAGGTGTAATTGATAATGGTAAAGACCATGTATGGAAACCTGCAGTGGTTTGACTTCCATCCTTGGCTTTGAGACATGAGCTGTGGTGGTCTGATTCTCTACTCTACTCTCTCCTAACTGTGCGCTTAATTGCGCCCTCTCTTGAAATTAAAAAAAGCATTGGATTGGTGTAAGCATGGGTTAAAGGGAGTGTCCACTGTTTACATCACACCAATACCAGTATGTAACATTCAAGCTTTCAAAAAGCTTCCTAATGGTTGTAATGATTATGTTTAATTGTAGCAATCAGGGAATCAGATCTCTTGAAATCGATATTTTATTTACGAACACTGTTTTTTGTTGTGTCGTACTGACACTCGGTTTCCATATAAACATGTTGTTGCTGCCAGGGTGTTCTAGGGGAGTGGACTCATCGATGTTTGGCCTTGCTGTCTCTGGTGGCTGCCTCTCCAAAAGTGCTTAGCAAATGACAAAAGACGGCATTTATCAAAATGGCTTCTTAAAGACCAATCTGTATGCAGAGGGGCTCTCCACATCGGCCAATCAGTCACAGTTATCAGGTGGTCGCAGAGGCATTACAGAACGGGCCTTGAGACCTGTTGGATGGGGAAAGATGCAGGGCTAACAGTTTTCCCTCAAAGAGCTTCATCAAGCCTCATACACAAGTGGTTCTGGGGAGGATGGTGACTCACTGCACCTCTCCATGACTGACAGCACATGGCTATGTTTCAGTGCCCACTCTACATGTAGCATACCAATTAGAATACACGGGCAGTACATTGATACACTCTATGGGGTATGCTAGTGTTCACAGTCACTACTTTAAGGCCGCCATTTTGTGTCAAAAAGCTCACAGATCGTCAGCTCATCGTCAGTGGTGACAGCGGCCACTATTCATCTCTCTCTGTGTTCAACTGGTCCTTTGAACCAGGTCAGCATGTGTCACCATTGCATCAGACAGGAGATCAATAGACCATTGATTTAAATCTGCTATAATAGACACATGCATGTCCTGATGTATTGATCTTCTCCTGTAGTATGTTTAGGCTTATTTCTGTACAGAGGAAGACCCTGGGAGGCATATCAGTGATGATGTTCTAATAGGTTTACATTCAATATACCCCACACTGCAACAGTGACATCCAAATAGTCGTTTCTTTGGAATGATTTACCAACAAAGGTGTATTGTTTTATAAAGATGTATTGGTCCACCTTCTCCTCATACAACCAGATTTCTCCGGTCTTGGCGAAAATCACACCCACACTGACAGTAATGATACAGGCTGGCCCTGAACGTTCTCAACCAGGAAGTGGTCGAACAGTGCAGTTGAATGTCTTGGTGGTGCTCACACTAAAAGCTGTGATGTACAGGTCCTCAAAGACGGAGCAGAGGATGAAGCTGCCAGCCTGGATGAGGATGGAGCCTGCTGCCCCGCCATGTTTGAGTTCTATCCCCTGGTTGAGGTGACAGACGGCCATCTTCTCCCCCTTATAGAAGAGATGCACTGTGCTGCCTGTGGCATTGGCCACATGGACATTGGGTGCGGGTGCAGTGCAGTGAGCCTTTGGGGCAGCAGCTGAAAGAAAGAAAGAAAGAAAGAAAGAAAAAGAAAGAGAGAAAGAGAGAAAATTTGTAATTTCACAGTGCTGAGAGAAATCTGGTCACTGTAATATAACTTGACAGGGGTAACAGCACAGAAAATATATTGTACATGCCCCCAAATATTGTCCAGTAATTGAAATTATTGGGAAAGTGTCATTAAGGAGATGCTACAGGATTTGTTGTATAATTCAGTCACTAATTATATACACGGCTCCAGACTAAGCTTTTCCCCTGGTGCCGCCAACTTTTTTCATTTGGTGGCACCAGCACATGATTTGGTTGCACCAAAATTGGTTGCACCAAAACCGCTGAATAGTTTTGCTATATTATATTTTTTATTTAACCTTTATTTTATCAGGGAGTCCCATTGAGACCAAGGTCTCTTTTACAAGGGAGCCCTGCATACACACAGTTTACAATAATACATAATACACATACACAAATACAACATAATAAAACACAATCAAGAACACATTTTTCAATAAAGAGGTTCTTAATCAAAACTTTAAACTGCCCTAGCGGCACCAGAGCAACCAATTGAAATGTTCTCTGCAGATTGTTCCAGCAGTGAGGTGCACTACAAGTGGATTTACTCAATTCAGTCGAGACCCGAGAAACGTCAAGTTGGGTAATTGATGTTCTTGAATTTAAATAATGAGGTTAGGTAGTTGGGAGTTTAAGCAGTAAGGCTTTTCCACAAAAAGGGAGTAATGAAGAGATCTACGGGTCTTATATGAGGTCCAGCCAACTTTTTGATAAAGAATGCAATGATGACTATTAAAACTATCACCTGTGATAAAGCAAAGGGTGCTATGGTAGATGGCATCCAAAGGTTTAAGAGTAGTGGCTGCTGCACTTCGGTAGATGACATCACCATAATCAAGCACTGGCACAATCCACCGTCTGCTGTTCAGTGAAAGGCAATATCTATTCCTATAAAAGAAGCCCACTGTATGTTTTCTGAACGTCAAGTCTTTGTCAAACCAAATGCTCAAGCTCAGACTCTAGCTCAGAAAGAAGTTGGTTAATCGTGGGGGCAATAGCATAAACAACAGTGTAATCGGCATATAGATAATCCAATATTGTTGATGTAAATAGTAAAAAGAACCGGACAAAGAATTGATCCTTGTGGAACACCCATTGTTATGTCCAGGTTTTCTTTTTTTTGATGATTTAACACCATCAGTTAAGAAACACTGTGTTCTGTCCGTTAAATCATTTTCAAACCATCTACATGAAGCCTGATGCAGGCCTATTTCAGATGACGTTCTGATCTAGGCAATTTATCACATCATCTAAGACAATTGTAGCAGCTAAGACTGTGCTACGACCAGGTCTAAAGCCAGATTGGTGCACATTTACAATAGAATGGGAAGATAACATGGTTCTTAGCTGGAAGTTGACCGGGAACTCTTATACTTTGGAAAGGCAAGATAGCTTGGATATTGGGCGGTAGTTATCTAGGTCGGAGGGGTCACCACCTTTATGGAGCCTGGCCTTCCAAACTTGGGGATAGCACCTGAGATAACAGTCAGATAAAAAATGTGTCGATGACTCAGGGGGGCCGAAAGCTGCAATAGGCCTGGATCAAGCAGATCAACCCCAATGGATTTTTTTTACATACATTTTAAGGACATCTAGTACATCACAAGTAGAACATTTTTGAAATTAAAAATAGATTTGCTAGTAGTTGACTGATCCCATCGAGCCAACTGAGAGATGGGAGTGCAGTCCACCATCTGACCAGGGTCAGCCAAACCACCATTTCTCTCAAATAAAAAGTCTGCCGAGATAAAATGCTGGTTAAATGCATTACTTATCTCAATTTTCTCTGTAATGAGGCCAGAGTCTGACAAAACTTCTTTAGGTAGAGATGAAGAGGAATTCCCACACTTCAGGGTCTTAATTGTTTTCCAAAAATGTGTAGGATCACCAGCAGAACCGGAGATAGCGCCTATTCTAAATGTGACTGCTGAAGTGCAATAGTCCAGTAAACAGTTGTTTCACTTTTGGCTATTCGGTTGCTATTGGAACGAAATGACAATGAGAGGGCTTTTAGAATGAATTTCAAACATGTGTTATTATACAATTGTAATATAAAAAACATTATGTAGGCTAATGAGCACTCCCAGATGTGCTTTTTACTCATCTGCTTTTTAAAACATTTTTTAATCGCACAGCAAAGTCAAAGGGTCACACTCTGGAGCCCTGCTATAATGAGCACTCACAAGCCATAAACGGGTCCCTGTTTTACCTGATTGGACAGAGAGGGGCACACCTCCCCACCACCATGAGCAACAGCTTAATTTACAAAGGTTTGTTGGCCTTAAACTGAGTCCTTTGTGGTCTAAAAAGATAAGAAATAAGTTGATGAACCATACAGTCAACACAACATTTGATGTGAAGAATATGTGACAAAACTCCTGTAGCGTCTCTTTAAGGCTGAGTCTATAATGCTGTACATAATGAGTCTGTACATATAAGTCTATATAGGTCCCTCATCTGCAGTGGGACCATTTTACTGTATGTATTCCTCGAATGTACTCACCTCGGATTATGGAAACATTGTTGCCGTGACAAAGTTGCCTGAGTCATAATCCGTAGAAGAGCCAGTGTGACTGTTCAATAAGGAATGGTTTCCCATGGCTACTGCAATGAGAGAGAGAGAGAGAGAGAGAGAGAGAGAGATGCTACAAATGCATATAAAAAACAGAGTACTACACAGATGCTCTTTTGAAAACAGAAATAAACAGAAATGATTGCATGTGTACGTTGTTTTGCAGACACATGTGTGTGGTGATGAAGTCATGTCTTTACCAGTCGATGGATTGGTGTTGCTCCTCTGTGGTGCAGTGTAGGCTTGCTAGGTGCTGGTGCTTAGGTGAGTGGATAGCGGTCACTGACTTTATACTGTAGCTCTCGGACAGGTGTGTGTGTTTTTCAACAGAGCCTCTCATTATCCCACACATCCCTCTCGGTTTCAAAAAAATCCACCCTACCCCAGTCACTTTTTCATTAGTTGTGACTTAATTTCCTGTGACTTAATTTCCAGTTAATGTACCAGTCTGCCTCTGGCCTCTGTGCTATAGGTGTACCTGTGCACCTGTCGTCCATGAGAACAATGATACTCATCAGTAAACTCCTAACATAAAGTAAATGATGCATCTCTAATACCAGCCAGGACTTGTCATAAAGCCATCACAGGACTCATCCAAGTCTTTGCTGAATCTCATGTGTGCCATGCCACTGTGTGGCAGCTGTTACCCACACAGTATGATCTAACCCACACATTTGACCAGCATGGCTGTGATGGCCTCTCATCACATCATTTCCCATTCCAATCTTGCTTCATGCAAGTTGTTAATTCTGCCAACTTGTTCCTTCTTCCGTTTTCTTTACCTTCTGCTGATTGTACAATATACATTGTATATGATGGGAACTGTTTAAACAATTGCACAATGCATGAGAATAAATGTGGATTTTCATCCAGCCAAATGGATTCTAGTGTACAGGTATATCCATGTTTCTAAGTTCTCAGGGGATCAATGAACCGTATCATTCCATAGAGTAACTGGGGGGGATGCATACTTCTAATATCACGGTAGAGCCAACACATATGTGTGTCTTTGGCTCCATGCAGCAGCACCAGTCCTGGCCAAGACCAGACAGAGAACATAGATTACCACAGATTACCAGTTTCGCACCACCAAGTGTCATTGGTGCCTTGATTGCCTGTTAGTTTTAGAATTGATTTTAAGGTTATTTTATTGATCTATCACTTCATGCCAAATACATGACTGGCATGCTTTTAAGTTATGTACAGTGCCATGCGTAAGTAAACCAGTGGTCTGACCGTGTAAATGATTTGACAATGCTGTAATATGCAGACCGTAGGCATACCTCTTACTCAAAGTAACAAATTAACAGGTATTTGTTTGCTTTGTTTAGTTTCAGTATTTGTGTGTTTTCAATTTAGCTAAAGGGGAGGGAGGGGACAGGGGGTGGTGCTAAAATGTTAATGTTATCTTATATAGATGCAATGATCTGCATAAGTAATGACACAGTGAAGCATTTTTTCTTCTTTTGGCTCTATAGTCCAAAAATCCTAAAATCAAACAATTACTATGAGGTTAAAGAAGAGATTCTCAGCTTTTATTTAATGGTAATTGTGTACATATTGATTTCACCATTTAGACTGACTACACTTTTTATACATAGTCCCCCTATTTCAAGGCACCATAAGTAATAAGACAGATTCATAATGTCCAAATTAAGCACTTATGTTTAGTATTTGGTGAACAATCTTTTTCATGCAATAACTGCCCGAAGTCTGTGACCCATTGACCCCACCAGACGTGCATGCTCTGCCAGGCCTGTACTGCAGCCATCTTCAGTTGTTGTTTGTATTGAGGTGTTTTTCCTGAAATCTTATCATCAGGAAATTGATGTTCACTTGGATTTAAATCTGAAGATTGACTTGGCCAGTCAAGACCTTTTCACTTTTTGGCCCTGAAAAACTCCCTAGTTGCTATGGCAGTATGTTTTGGGTCATTGTCTTACTGTATGATGAAGCACCATCCAATGAATTTGGAGGCATTTGCTTGCACTCAAGCAGACAATATGTTTCTGTACACTTCAGAATATATTCTGCTGCTGCTGTCAGCAGTAACATCCTCAATTAAGATCAGTTAGCAAGTTCTAGTGGCAGCTATACATGCCCAAACCATAACACCCTCTGCACCATGTTTCACAGATAAGTTGGTATGTTGTAAATTATGGGCAGACCCTTTTTTCTCCAAACTTTACTTTTGCAATCATTATGGCGTATGATAATATTCATGTTATCTGTCCACAATACCTTTTTCCAGACCTCTGCACGGTTTTTAGGTACTTTTTAGCTAACTGGAACCTGACCATCCTTTTTTAGGATAACTAGTGGTTTGCACCTTGCAGTGAAGCGTCTGTAGTTTGGCTGGTGACATATTCTGCGGATAGTAGTCTCAACAGATGGTAGACAAATTCACACCTACCCCCTGGAGAGTGTTCCTGATCTCTGGGACAGTTGTTTTTGGGGGGTGTTCTTAATTATGGTGAGCATTATTCAGTCTTTCTTGGCCTACCAGCCTGTTTGCGATTGCTGAGCTCACCAGTGCCTTTTTTTCTTTTGAATAATGTTCCAAACTGTTGATTTTGATAAGTCTAAAGCTTTGGCTATGTTTCTGACATTTCTTTTTTGGCTTTGGCTATGTTTCTGACACCAAAGGCAAATACAAAGCCTAGAATTAACACTAGACATTGACAGCTCTCTTATGCCTGCACAAATGGTGTGACGGAACACACCTGACCTTTAATTTGAAATCCCAAACTTTTGCAGTATAGAGCCAAAAGAAGAAGAAAAAAAAAAATGCTTCACTATCCCATTACTTTCACAGGGCACTGTATGTGCCAAGTAGATCCCTCAAGTGCTTTGGCACTGACCTTTTAACTATTCAAAAGGACCAAGCAGCATGGAGAGGCAGTTCTTATGCCCCCAACCTTTTCGGGATTCTCTTTTGATGCCATTTGGCCCGCTGGGCGGTTCTATACGTCCACACAGTGTGTGTGGATGTAAGTGTGCACATACGAGTGCACGTTGTGTTGAGAACGAACCCAACAACTCGCAATCTTCAGTCAGGTTGTTGAAACTATACAACAAACGGCAAATGTAACATGCCATAACTACTGTACTGTAGCTAACATAGGGCTAGCCCAGCCTCCGTCCTGTGAAGGTGCCTACTCTCTCCTCTCTCCGCAGCCTCTCTCTCTCTCTCTTGCGTGCGCGCGCTGCAGTGCTCTTATGTAATCTGATTGATCTTAGGGGAATGTTCTGGTGCGCAGCAGACAGGAGGCAGCTGCAGAAAGTGGAGAGGAGGGGAGAGGAGAGGAGGGGAGGGGAGAGGAGAGGAGAGGAGGGGAGGGGAGAGGAGAGGAGAGGAGAGGAGAGGAGAGGAGAGGAGCTAGCTAGACTAACTCTTCGTCAGCCTGCTTCAAATCTGCATTGCCATCACTACTCATTTTCCAATGTCATTTACTGTAGAGACACCACATTAAGCTTGTTTGCTCATGTTGCAACATTATATTTCACTTCTGACAGCATGATTGAAAAAATAAATCAGTCATCGGTCTGTCTTTATTACTCATCCATGCTCTTGCGTCATGGGCGGAAGCAGATTCACACTGAAACCGAAAGTGGAATAAAGTTTTTGTTCTTTCCAAAGCTGGTTGACCCTCAACTGTCATGGCAACCTACATTTCATGAACGGAACAGTGTTTGAGTAATGGGGTGCACGCTCTGCCTCGCACACCGTCGCTGATGCATGGACGATTTGCCTATTTTTAGTGGACCTCAAACAAAAATGGACACGACACAATGTATTCCCAAGACTCTGGAGCAGAGCAGAGCAGAGCAGAACTCGAAAAGACAACCTTAACTCTCTCATTCTCATCTCTCCTTCTGTTTCAACTGTTCCCTGTTTAACTTTTCTAATTAACCTCTAAGTATCCCTTTGAGTCCTGAGTGTGGTCTTTGGTCGGGGCGAGCCTCTCAGCTCTCTGATGGGCCTGGTCAGGGAGATAACGCTGATAGACATTTCCTGTTGTTTCTCTGCTTTGGGCCAGACTGTGGTGGTGGCTCGGGGTGTAATTGGATTTGTGAGGTATGTGAGTTCTTGGCCAAAGCTTAAAAGCTACCTATTAGGTTTCTAGCACACTGGTTCTAAGGTCTAAGTACATGAGTTCAAGTTCTAGGGTTAGGGTTAGGGTTAGGGTTAGGGTTAGTACAGTAGTTGTGTTCTTGTTCTAGTCCACTCGTTCCAGTTCCAGTTCTAGTACACAAATTCTAGTTATACGCTAGTGTGAGATAGTTGCTTCCTTTAGGCCTAGAGACCATCCAGGGCCCCCTTCAGTAATGTGGCACAGTGGCCCTTTAAAGATGGCAGAATATCGACTGTCTGCTGATAGTTGAGGGTGCACTTTCTGACACTTTGAACATATTGAAATATTAACAATCATCCTCCATTTCGTTGATCCATGTATTTCAAGACTTATTAATGCTGGTGCCATTCACTCTTCCAGCCGCCTTACACTTAATGTTGCTATGTGCCGTGCCAAGTCAGATCACAGCATATTGATCCCTCTGGTTTGGTCGTATAGATCTTACTCCTCATCACATGGTGTGGAATAGTTAAGCTCAGCCTGCGGTGGTGTCTGTCTGGTAGAGTAAGTCAGAAGGTCTCCTGGTGCCGATTCCACAGTCGAGTCGATTCCACAATGGCTTGTGACTGTCATAACAGTGTGCACTAATCCAAAGCATGGAGACATTTGTGGCACAATAAAAAATAATGCCATTTCATTTCTGAAAGTAATTTCATTTCATTTATTCTATTTTATCTTGATTGTCCCATCAGAAACTGTTTTCCACTATAATGCACCGAGTTTGCAGGTGCCTGGCAGATGTAGTGGTTATCGTTGGCCAGTCCTGATGAGCGTGTAACACTCTGTAAACAAGACTGAGTAGCGCTCTGTGCCAGATGGGTGGGGGCGGAGAACGAGAGGACACAAGGGCAGGGATGCCATCCCATGCCAACCCATGCCAGGCTGCCAACCTCAGGAGGTCTGTTCCCCCTCCACCGGCGCTGCCGTAGTGGGCCAACGTGGCTATACAGGGAAACCACACTCCTCCAGGAGATTCCTGTATTTTCTGCGCTGTTGAATAACAACTTTGGCTCCCTTGCCTGCACTGAGATTGCATAACATGACTATAGACTTAGGCAGGTGATTTAGTCAACCCACACAACCCACAGTGTAGTGTAGTGTAATGTAGTGTAGTGTAGTGTAGTGTAGTGTGTGTGTGTGTGTGTGTGTGTGTGTGTGTGTGTGTGTGTGTGTGTGTGTGTGTGTGTGTGTGTGTGTGTGTGTAACAGTGGGTGATCTGGCATGTTGGTATGTTGGTGTGCGAGGAAAGGGAGGCAGTGGAGCTTTACAGGCTAACATTAGCGATGCTGTCCTCTCCATGCTAGGACAATTAGCCACACTACATGCTATTTGCTGTAGGTAATCAGCTGAGATGGCGCAAAGCTAAATTTCACCCCACATGTTCTCCCCTATCCGTGAAGGGAATCCAATACTATTACACACAGACATGTTGGCTCTTAGCCATTAATTATCCCCCTCATATCGCTGTGACCACTTATTTTGCTGACATCGGCTGAAAATACTAATATGCCAAAACAGTGTTGGGCAATTAGAACGTTACTGTACACATATATTAAAAGAGTGATAGAGGCTGAGTACTTCAGGATGTCACTGGGAAATGAATTATGTTGCTGAGTTGATGTTTTGATGAGTATTCCCAGCAAGCAGCTCCATCACCACAAGACCAGGGAGGGAGAGAGGGAGGGAGGGAGGGGGAGATAGAGAAAGAGAGAGGGAGGATAGTGCTCTGTGTGAATACGTGAACCTTGTTGAAGTTAGCGTGCCATCATGAACAGCGTAACTCCTGCTGTCCCACATGCAGGGTTTGAACACCACAATAGGCCACCACAACATGTCAAAAGCACACAGTCCCACTGACACACGAGCCAAAGCAAACAAGGACATTTCATAGGAGGTTTTTATCAGGGCAGTCATCTGAGCCTGGCTGTATTGTACAGCAGATCACACAGTGATGCACAGTGTTGTTGACGGTCTTGGGAGACGACTACACACCTGCTGACAGCTCTGCTCAGCACCAGAGATTCGGGCGTGGGACTGCGGGTGGGCGTTTGTATGTGGGGGCAGAGGGGTAGAGTAGATTGTCCCGTTATTACAGTTCGCTGCAGGGTCCTGTAAGATCGAGCGAGGTGTGTTTCGGCGCTAAGCGGTAAGCTGCCACTTTGGGGACCGCATTGTGAAACACCACACCAAAGTCTTTGTGATCGAGGCTTACGCCATTTGTGTAAACGGCATTTCGTTTTCATGTGATCTGCACTATACAGACATTCCAACCAATTGCATGTCAACAAGGACAATTCCAATATACAAATACACTATTTTTATTTGAACACTCCAAATAAATATGTTCCAAAATCCACATGATAGCGCACCACTTACAGGACAATGAATGTACTGTATTGGCCATGCATCCTGAGTGGTATGCTGCTTGTGTGGCTATCTGTGGGAATCTAGCCTCAGATTCAACAAGGATCCTCAGTGTGTGTCCAGCTTTGCCACTGTGTGATCCATATTCATAATCCAGATTCCTAATTGCCATGACTCTCTCCTCACCTCCACACTGACAGCTGATGAGCTGTCTGGCGCATCATGGCTGCCGTGACATCACACATTAGGAGTGATGAGGTGAGTACTCCCCTTGTCAATGTCATGGCCGTGGGTGTCTAGACAGGCGCTGCATCAATGCAATCAATGATTATTAATTATTGTCATATTGTCCTTATATCCCCAGCATCAATAAACCATGCTCTACCTCTCTCCTGTGGGAGTGAGGAGGAGGGGGGAGGGAGGGGAGGGGTGGGGGGTTAAAGTGCTGTGGGTGGGAGGTGAGTGTGTGTGTGTGTGTGTGTGTGTGTGCGTGTGTGCGTGCGCGTGCGCGTGCGTGTGTGTGTGTGTGTGGGCTGCTTATGACCACTGCATATCCATTTCTCTGTATGTAGACTGGCGTACACTCCACTGCCAATACGAGTAGATGAGTGGATGGACGTAGGCAGAGTGGAGATGGAAAAATAAAGCGTGTTTGTGTGTGTGTGTGTGTGTAACAATTTGGACTGAAGATCCTTTAAAATGTTGACGAGGAAAAATAGTGACCGATTTGATCGCCAATTGGGAAAATATTGTTCCCCTTCTCAAGTGGGGTGTACTGCTTCATTTGGTTTGTATTGATCATAGCAAGGAAATGGTGATAGTTCAACCCTAGTCAGTCATTGAGAAGGAGCAACTGTTTATATAATGTATAAGAGGGAATTACAACCGCTGCTCTACCGTTTGCACTAAACCTGTGCATGTTTGTGTGTGTGTGTGTGTGCGTGTGCGTGCGTGCATGTATGTGGCAGTGTGTGTGTGTTCACATATGTAAGTGTGTGTGTGTGTGTGTGTGTGCGCGCGCATATGTGTGTGTTTGTTTATGTGTGTGTGTGAGAGAGCGGAGAGCGAGGAGAAGAGGCAAGGTGAAGGAGGGGGGTAGTGATGTGTTTGTTATGTAGCGGCCTGGCAGGATAATCCTCTTGCTATCTGCTATCGCCTCTCAGGCCTGCAACGACTATGTCTCCTGCAGTAAAATGAGCTCTCTCCTATAGCCTGCTCCCTGAACCACACTGTCAATGGGCAGTGTGTAGCATAACCGCTCAAATCAACCCCTTCAGTATTAGCTCACCTGGAGATTATCAGTCAACATGGGGTCATTTCAACATGTCAGATTAACTCAGAAGAGTTAACTCAGAAGAGCTGCAGAACAGCTGCCTAGCCCATTGGAGCTGATGCTGAAGGCCTCCTCTCCCTGGGGCGGTGGGGTGGGGGCTGTTGGGTGAAAGGAAGAGGGAGAGATGGAGAGAAGGAAATTGAAAAAGGAAGTATGGGCAGGCTCAACGGGAAGGAGAAGGAATGTGAGCCCACCCTTGGGATCGGACTGCAGGGCACTTTACCTCAGCTCCATCCTCCTTCTCTTCCTCTGAGGGAGGAAACACAAGCAGCACTTGAACAGACCATAATCTAAAGAGGAATCTCAGGGTCTGTCTTTATGTCCACTCCCAGAGATGGTTGCTTGGTTGCTTTGTCCCATGAGGAGATGCAAAGGAGGATTGAACTGAAGATGTTTGACTCTATGTTCCAGGACTGTGTGTGCGTGCGTGCGTGCGTGTGTGCATGTGTGCGTGCGTTCGCTCCTGTGTGTGTGTGTGTGTGTATGTGCGTGTGTACATATGTGTGTGTGTGCAGCTTGCAGTATAATGGCCAGTATCTCAGGGAGCGGGCTCCTCTTTCAGTGCCAGTGGATCAATCACGTGGCCCAGCTCTGGTCAGAGGGAGCCTTGGACAGGCATGACTCACACAACCAACAACACCCCAGCCTTCCTCTGAATACTGCTGCCCTAGCTATTTACCCCCTCCTCCCCGCCACATAACTCTGCTGCCCTAGCTATTTACCCCATGCTCCCTCCCTCTCTCACACACACACACACACACACACACACACACACACACACACACACACTTGCACATAAACACTTGCACGCATGCACGCACGCACGCACGCATGCTGCTGACACACACACACACACACACACACACACACACACACACACACACACACACACACACACACACACACACACACACACACACACTATGGAGCACTGTGTGTGTGTGTGTGTGTGTGTGTGTGTGTGTGTGTGTGTGTCAGCAGCATTTCTAAATAAGATATCTCAAGTACCAAAACACCACATACAAACAGATCCATTTCTCCATACTTTATCTACGTGTGATGAGTCAGTAGGGAGTCATGAATATGTTTAGTCAATATTTATGTGGATACCGCTACCTTTCACCGATTATGACACTATGCCTGCCC
This sequence comes from Argentina silus, assembly GCF_951799395.1. Lineage (NCBI taxonomy): Eukaryota > Metazoa > Chordata > Actinopteri > Argentiniformes > Argentinidae > Argentina > Argentina silus. The sequence continues at coordinate 18,661,877 of NC_139670.1, read as the reverse complement.
TTCAATGTGTCTAGATGGGAAGTTCAATCATTGGCATATCCACTCTCTTTATATACTACATCAATATGCTTAACATACACTATGCGATTAGCCACTCAGCTAAACAATGTGAGTTATATCAGAATGTATTATTCATGAGGAAGGAATTAAACTGTTGTCATATTCTCAATTAACAGCAGAGAGAGTGCAAAGTAATCTATTTGTTCACTGTGCAAAGTAATCCATTTGCTTGCTATACGGTTAATGGCATCCCTTATGACTACATAGTCATTGTAGGGACATTGTTAGCCAACAACTCATATTGGGCTGTTTTTTTCTGACCTAGATTAGGATATTACAACCGACTTCTATGGAAGTTCTCCATTCAATATGCTTTTAAGTCCAAATAGGTCAGAGAAAGTGCCAGACTATGCTTGCATGTTTAATATTGTGTATCTACTGTCATAACCTCTAGATCTTCCAGTGCTGACTTGTCCCCTTCTCTAGAACTGCAGACGTCATGAAGACGTCCTGTGACATAGCCGTCAATGTCACCAGACGTCGGCTGGAGACTCTGTGGTCCCTGGGAAGAACAGACCTTTGTTGTCTATTCTGATTTCTCCCTCTGGTCGTCCCCCTAGAATAACATACAAGAGCAAAGGTTGTATAATTTTCCTGTGAAGCGCATTGTGTCTCATTGATTGACGAAATGTGCTTACAGATAAAGTTTGATTTGATATCGGTGGGAAACATGTTTACCTGTGTTTGTCAGATGTACTTCATATCCATTCTAGAAGATACAAGCAGGTACAGTTTATGAGTAATGGAATTACCAGTCAACTGTGAGTTATTTCTCAGTATGCGATGTGTAGCGGAGGTCATGTGATGAGGTAGCCTTGTCTGGGACTTCTAAGCCCAGATACAGCCCTCCTACCAGGAGGATGTCCTCTGGCATAAGGGTTTGTGGTATCTATGTGAGAGGTCCCTGATTCGAACCCTGCCGGTTACACATACACTGATAGTGCCTGTCACTACAGTAGGACTTAGTAGAAGGGACTAGAGAAGGATGTTGCATATTCTTAGGTATTACCAGTGTGCTTTTCAAACCTTAGTCTCGTAAAGCCATCCCTCCAAATCACTGAGTTCTGTGTGCAGTCGATGAAGGCTTTATAACTCTGCTTGAACATGTAACGTAAAATGGAGTTGTTATGGCGTGTTTACCGACAGACTATGGAGCAAGGTATTTGATTGGTTTGACGTGTTACGAGGTGTCACTCATTTCACATTTACATTACATTTACCTTTTTGACATTTAGCAGACGCCTTTATCCAAAGCGACTTAACAAGTACATTTGTCTACAGTAAGTCAATCATCAATACATCAGTCATCATAAGAAAACAAATCTATGCTAGGAGTGGGGTGAAGAGGTATTTAGGAGGGACAGTCAAGATGTAGCCTGAAGAGATGGGTCTTTAATCTACGGCGGAAGATAGGTAGTGTCTCTGCAGTCCTGACAGCAGTGGTAAGCTCATTCCACCACCGGGGCGCCAAGACAGACATTTCTTTTTATTATAGCTATTTTGTGCAAAAGGATTTCCCCAGCCTCTCTGGACCAGGAAAGCCTGGTATCAACGTGGTTAATCAAACACAAATGCAGCATGCCACCAGTCCTGCAGCCTTTTGAATAGCGTAGATAGAATCCTATGAAGACAGACATGCTCAAGTCAAGGCTTGACTCTTAATTACTTTTGTCTCCTTTTGTCTTCTTGAAGTTGAAGTTGAAGAATTTAATCATTTTCTCAGATCCTTCGAGAATCATGAATTCTTTTTTTAATCCGCTGGATTTATTCGATTATCTCATTATTACCTCAGGTTTTATAATTTCAGGACTGACGCAACACCCTACTTCCTTTTAAGTGGCTACTAATATTGATGTATACATGATATTGGCTTGTAACCTCCCAGTGCATTTAAACATCAGCATTTAAACATTATTCTACTGTTTCTATTGCACCTGGTAACTTAAATCAATGTCAGCTCAAGTATTTGTATGTGTTTGACCCAGGTCCAGTTTCACCTTGGGAGGCATTAAAACTGGAGGCTAGGCTAGCTAATCTAGGCTAGAAGACTAAGGCTAGCATCAGCAATAATGAACTTTGGGAATGTAGAGTGTGGTGGGGCGCATAGCTGGCAGTCGCAGAGGCCTGATATGATATATGAAAGCAAATATGCGATTCTGCAACTCTAATGTCTGTAGGCCCTCTGACTGCAGCCATCCGTCAGGGGAAATGGTTCTAGCCGTAGCGATGTTGCATCGGTCAGAAGCCTGACACATCCCTCACACCCATCGGTAGCACTGCGGCTCCCCAGAAACGCAGATGATGCCCACTCTATCATACTGTCACATTACTTTTTATGAAAGATGTTATTGGCCATTGTAACACATTGTATTTTTTTTTTTTTACTAATACAACCCATTCATATTTTCATCATCCCTATTCTGTACTTCAAGGATTATGAAATAGATAATTATGCTTCAGACGCAGCTTAATAGTCCTTCACAAGTATGAATAAGCACATTACAGAGACATTTACTCAAATTATTTTTTTATTAATCTGTTAATACAGTTTATTCCCTCCTGTTTCTGTCTTTACTGCAGATTACCACAAGTGTATAATGATCAGGGCTGATTTTCTCTAGTTTCTATCTTTAATCTGAGGGTTGGTGAAGTCATAATACCACTGTGGGGAAACAGACATCAGAACACAGATTTAAATCTGGCTTTCTATTGAATAATCCCTTTGATTCTTCTCTTGTGTAACTGTATCCAACAACACTTTGGACACCAGTTTAGAATTAATAGGATTGTAAGTGTCTTACATGCCATATGGGCATATAAGACACTGTCAATACTGTCACTGTCATACAGTACATTTAGTGAGCATAGAGATATATATACGAAAAAGACATGAATCTGTATGAAGCAGCTATAAATCTTATCAACTCATTGCTGGAGGATAGGGACTAGAGTATAGCCTATATCTAGAGGACAGGGCTACGTAGGGACTGTGACTTGAGGATTGAGACAAAGGATGGGGAGACTAGATACATGGCCTGCTCAATAAGAATGAGAGAGAGTGGAGGATGGGGCCATGGCTTGTACAGTGAGAGTTAGAGAGAGGCTATGCATAAGAGACTCCAGAGTGAGTCTGGATGGGGAGACTGTGGGGCTCTTTGAAGGCATTGTCTGGCGGTTTTGTTGAAAGTTTGATCAAACACACTGCAGTCGTCTGCAGCAAAGCACTGAGTCCCCGCTGGTTCCCTCATCTCTCTCTGCACTGTCTGGATATCTCACTGACAAAGGCACTCGGGTACGTGCACACACCATGCAGACACACACACACACACACACACACACACACACACACACACACACACACACACACACACTCACTCACACACACTCTCACACAAACAGACACACACACACACACACACACACACACACACACACACCCTCTCTCTCTGTCGAATACACACACACACACACATCACACACACACACACACACACACACACACACACAATATGCAAGTGAATAGTTATGGTCAGAGAAGAATGTGCACAATCACTAAAGCCAAGGGAAGTGTGTCTATGGGGATCTAACTGTGACAGGAGGAGTATGTATGCATTGATGTTGATGTTCACATCTCTCAGGGGGTGTTACAGTAACCTGGAATGGAAATACACGGTGTGTGCTTGTGGATTTGGTATAATAGTAATAAGGTATAAGTGGTATTTCAGAAGAGTAGTCATACCATACCTTACAGTATTATGAGTTCAAAAATCCTTTCTATGTATCCATAGGGATGCTATTTGTTCATGGTCAGGTCAGGGGTGTGAGGCTGTATGTGATAGAGGATTTGATTGGCAGGCAGTTTGTCAGCTCCACCCATGTAAAGCTGTGTTCTGTAACAGATGTCGTTTCTGCAGTTCACCCGTGCCCAGCTCTTTGTCCAGGTTTAGCGCTGCCAGGGATTTGTCGGGAATATGCTGTAATTACTGGGATATCTGGGATTCTCTGGGGAATTTTCAATCGGAGACTACAGTTGACAATAGGATCATCACCACATACAGAGACAAACAAGGACAAGATGCCGCAGCAGCTGTGAAATGGAGCTGGGATTTCAACAAGATCCTTTTTGAATATGGGGAATTATGGAATGATGTCACAGAGGAGGAGTGTAATGCAATGTTGCACAAGACTTTAGCCTCATGTTGGTATTGTCTGCCTGTGCTCCAAGATTTCTATGGTCAAGGGCATTGAAACCTCCCCTGGTGTAGGTGGAACAGGCTTACTCAAGGCCATTCCTACTTCATCTGAGTGACGAGGCTGTGCTGTTGCTAAGGGTTCCCCACCCACTAGCAACGTAAGGGGATTCCTAATTTCTGCAGCAACATTCTGTCAAAAGCTTATTCTTCATGCAAACACATGAACACAATTGAACTCAGATTTCCCTTTAGAAGACATGCTCTTCTGGGTTGTACTGTGAGGCTTTCCTGCTGTCAGGATGGTTGATAGCCATTGGCCATTGTGGGTTAGGGTTAGGGTTAGCGTTAGCCCTTATTGGGAGAGAACCTCTTCCCTACCAATGGGTTGCAACCAAACGGCACTGATCAGGGATGAGTTTAAGACATTTAAAACAAATACAACAGTCAACTCCTAAAAAATGCACTTCTGATAAGTGCAAACTGTGATTAAGTGCAATAAAAAATGTTATGTCCCCAATTCAGTTATTTTTCAATTGCATGTCTGCAAGCTCCAGTTAAGTGCATGGTGACATGACAGCCTGAAGCCATTGCTTTTATTAATCAAAGTTGACTGTAGTTCCATCATCCAATCATCCTATTCTGGATTAGTTTTACAAGCGGAGGCAGGGTTAGGCAATCAATATCAGAGCATCTCCATTATGTTGGTCCAGTGCCAATGGGCTACTGTATGTCAGATATATTTACAGACTGCAGTTGGAATCATTCTGCCATTTTTTGGCCTGTAAAAATAACGTCAGGTAAAACCTTTTTATTTTTTTATTTTTTTACTTTGTTTGTTTTATTTATTTGAACAGTGATTACATATACATTTTATATTTTTCTTTACATGGTAATTAATGTCCATTTTGTATATTTGGTAATTTTTCTGGTGTACATGCTAAGATATTTTTCATTTTAATTGGTAGATTTATTTTTTTATTCCACCCCTCAGCTGCTCCCAGCCCAGTTTTCAATTCTGCTGATGTCTCATGTAGTTCCTGAAACTTTCAACTTGTAGAGCCTGCACAGATTTTAAACTGAAAATGAATATTTTTGCTAAGAGTATAATTATATTGATTATTGATTGTCCGTTAGATACTAAGTCACCCAATGGTGCTTTTTGTCAAGTTATTTTTAGATGAATATAGATTTTTGCCAGCCATTCCTGAACCTTAGACCAAAAGTCTGAGGGCAATACCAAAACAGATGATCTATTGCTTCGGTTTCCTTCACGTCAGGTAATATTTATCTTATCTTCAAAATATCTTAACTCATACTACTCACATAAAATCGAGGCTGCTGTTAAAGGTCAATGCTGGATGAAAAAAATCATTGAATTACAGAGGCTCAGTGGCAACAACTAATCCAATGCGAATCATCCTCTGAAAAACAGACGTCCTGGGGTAATAACTCCATAATCCCTGTAATCAGAATGCTAGTCCAATCCAAATAGGGCTTTAGAGCAAGTATAGCTGAAAAGATCAGAGGCTACATTTCCAAATTAGTTTGATTGCCAAAAATTAAGCTTTACTGTTACAAAGCTTGGCCAAGAAGTATGTTGAGGTCCTATAGATGATTTATCAGATATGAATTTATTGGTCAGATTATAGTGTAATTTAATTACATAAATGGCATCTCGCCAAAGTTTAGACATTTATGATTTGCTCTTGTAGCATTTGAGTATGCCTGAGTATGCCTGAATGAATATTGATGAAGTTGGTCCATAGAAGGATCCTTTTACAAGGATCTAGCGACTGTGTCTCAAAAAATAAAGAGATGAACTCATCCTAAAGTAAGCCAAGGTTATTAATGTTAACAAGCAAGCAATTCACCTGACTAGAGATTGATGATCACTAACATGACAATGGCAAATGATGATGACATCATTGGTATTGGAATTGGAAATGACCATTGGTATTGTATTGTGGTGTGTTAGTTATTGAAGTACTACATTCAGTTTTTACTTGGAGATGTAATTGAAGGTGAACTAGTTATGTTTCAAAGGCAGACCATCCCTGTGGGCTATCCCTGATATATGATGCAAAGCCAAGGGCAGACACGAATAGACGCCTTTCACCTAGCCTGCTGTGGCCTGGCCCACGGTGGTGCAGCCTGCTATCTATGAACAAACCTGCATATAGCACCTTCATATAAGATATCTATAAACATACTTGCATACAGCACCTTCATACAAGCTATCTACGAACATACCTGCATATAGCACCTTCATATAAGCTATCTATGAACATACCTGCATACAGCACCTTCATATAAGCTATCTATGAACATACCTGCATTTAGTGCCTTCATACAAGCTCCCACAAACCTGCAGGTGGCAGGTACAATGTTACCTGCAGCTGTGCAGGGTCAATTTCAAATGATACGTACAAGCAGCACGTTCCTCCTTGAACCTGCACACAGCAGGTTTCATTTATACCTGCAAATAACAGGTGGTTTTACAACCTCTTCCAACACAGGCTTATAAATAAAACCTGTTGACAGCAGGTTTAAATGATACTTGCAACAGCAAGCAGGTTAACACTTACAATCATAATACTTGCCTAGGGCCATGTTCTGCATACAGCAGGTTTGAAATATACCTTCACATAGCAGGTTGTTTTGGAACCTGCATATAGTACCAAACACGTGTTTAACTTTGACATTAAAGTTTATTAAATCAGCTTTAATAAATGTTTTGATTTTCCTCTGCTCAGACTGCTTCAGGACTGACTAGGCATGTATCTTTGGTGGTTGACTGACAGCCCATCCAGCCAATCAATGTAACAGCTAGCTAGAATTAGCTACCCATTCACAATATCCCATTTCACAGATAACAGATGGGGCCTGACAGGTCTGAGTATTCATATTCAGAGAAAATCTAGCAGCAGGGAAATAAAGTTAACGCTAATGTTTGCTAGCTATTAGCTAGCTGTCAAACTTGCCTGTCTACATGCCATGGCTGGGCACGCAGCTTTGTTTACAGTCAAGGTGGTCACACTTCACCAGTGCCTATTATGATTGGAGAACGTGCAACTGTTGTAATTGGTGATGTCAGAAGTCTATTTACAATGCTATACAATATAAACGGAGGTGGCACACATTGAAGCATCAACATATTTGTGTGTCATTATTTCAGAGACAACTTAGCCTTTGAAAGTCAAGAATTACAATGAAAAACTAGTTAGGACATTACGATGAGCGTCATTTAGTAATGTTCATTTCAGTCCGACTTTAATAGACTCAAAACTTGATGCATTGGGTCAGAATCTGACACAGGACAATCCCGTGGAGGCTACAATGTCTTACTCCACACTCTGCGATCACACTGTGATCTGGTAGACCCCTAATGAAGGACCAAACATTTTATTTGGACCATGCCCACTGGTCATGGAGGCAACTTAAGTAGGACACTTTTGAAGCCTGCCCCTCAATTTGATGTGCTTTGACTTACATCTTCAGAATGGCTGAGGCCAGAAACATGATTAAACTATGGACACGCTCAGCAGACTCCCCATTAACACAACTGTACACTTACAGTGTTAAATGAACCCTTCACAGTGAAAAGAGGGCCAAAGGTCGTCCCATAGAGAACAACTGCCTTCTCCAATAGAGAACCATTGCCTGCAGCAATGACGGAACCAATACTGTGGGCTGCGATTGAGCTAGCAAAAAGATGAACTTATAGGGATGCCCTGTGTTGAATCTCAGCTTCCACCGGAAATGTCTTGTTGCCCTGCAGTTCCATTCTGACAGCCTTTTACACCCTGGTTTGGTTTTAAGTAAAGGGATGGTGGAAGTTAATGGTCTGCCTGTGTTTCTGTCTCTTTGGAGAGAGGGCTGGGAGAAGAATGGATTGTGTTAGAAGTCAACCTCCATCTCCATACTCATCATTCCTCCTCTTGAAATTGACTGGATAATTAGAATTCAGTGGGAGGTCCTGTCTGTTGCTGCTGTTGTATTGTGTGGCTGCAGCCTCCCCTCTCCTCCCTCCCTACTCCCTTTTCCTCCCTGTCGACTCTCCTCTCCTCCCTCCCTACTCCCCTCTCCCTACTCTCCTCTCCTTCCTCCCTCCCTCCTCCCCTCTCCTCCCTCCCTACTCCCCTCTCCTCCCTCCCTACTCCCCACTCCTCCCTCCCTACTCCCCTCTCCTCCCTCCCTACTCCCCTCTCTCTACTCTCCTCTCCTCCCTCCCTACTCCCCTCTCCTCCCTCCCTCCTCCCCTCTCCTCCCTCCCTACTCCCCTCTCCTCCCTCCCCTCTCCTCCCTCCCTACTCCCCACTCCTCCCTCCCTACTCCCCTCTCCTCCCTCCCTACTCTCCTCTCCTCCCTCCCTACTCCTACCTCCCTACTCCCCTCTCCTCCTTCCCTACTCCCCTCTCCTCCCTCCCTACTCCTACCTCCCTACTCCCCTCTCCTTCCCTACTCCCCTCTCCTCCCTCCCTACTCTGTCTCCCGGCAAATGGCCCTGTACAGGAGCCCCGGACTAGCCCTCCTTCTAATGGGTTAGATCTTCAGCCTAAATGGTCTTACCCAAGTAGGATTCTAAAATGATGATCACTTAGGCTAGTGACGAATAGATTCACCCTGCTGTTAATTGTCTACTTCCTATAGTGTCCCCTGCTTCCTCTTTCAGCAATGTTCCATAAGTGACCCACAATGGAATACAGCATTAAAAGCCCCTATAATTAACGACAGCTCTATTCTAATATGAGTGTCAGTTGGTGTGGTCGAAGGAATTCAATTCATTGATAAGGTCAATTCATCCAAAGGAGATATTTAAAAAGGAGGCTAGAATAACCCTTTAGATCCTATGATGTAATATGTGCAATGAAATTGAACTTTTTACAATTAACAAGGACGATAATTCAACTTTAGGTGACAGTTTCATTCCTAACGAACCTTCGAATAAGAATAAGAATATAGTTTTTTCTTCATGCAGGATGGTACTACAGCAGGGCAATCCAATATACAAAGTGATAAAAATACCCTATCCATACTCTGTCTGACTTGATATAAATTTAGAGAGGCTCCTTCCAGCATCTGACAAATGCTCTTGGTTCCTCTCAGCCCAGCTTGATGACTCCGGAGTAGCACTGTGCCCTCAGCCGAGGGATTTCGACGACTCTCGCTTCCCCTTTCAAGTGAAGCGGTCACTCAACCTCCAGCAAGCCTTTTGTCAAAGTCCCAACCACTAACAGCTATGGGTGATGCCAAGTGCTGATAGAGCGAGGACCAAGTCTCAAGGTAGCTAAGAGGGAGTCTACTCAGATGCCAACAGCCTCCAAGCTGGGGGATTCCATGTCCAATTTCTCCCCGGAGAGAACTTTGGTTGTGTGTTGGGTCTTATGGAAATGCCCGATGAGATGCTCTTGTCATCCCATTTTATACCCATCACCCGGCCTGAACTCCTCCTCCACCTGGAGCCCCTCCTGGAACTCCTTCAACCTATCAGATGGTTCTCTCTCCTTCCTCGCACATACACTTTCCTTCTGGCCTTGTCAGGTTCCTCTTTCTCTCTCTCCCTTTCAAACTTGATTTATGTTTCAACATCAAACATAAAACATTTCAAACTGGATTGCATTTCAACATGAATCATAAAACTTTGATTATGTGTCATCATCAATCATTAAACATCTTAAACATCTTTCAACATGAATCAACCTTGAGTCATTACATTATATTAGTTACCCCTAATGTCATTTCATTAGTTACATTTGAATAGTAATATTGATGTTATATCATTGGTTATTTGGTATATTGTATTGGTTACATTCGATTATACTTCAGAATCTCATTACTTAACACAGATTTGACTGGAACGCCTCTGCATCCAGCTGCGGTAGATCCAGCTCATCACCCAGCTGTGGTAGATCCAACCCATCGATGAGCTCAATGAGACACGATAGCCCGGCCTCTGGCTTTACTTGTATCTCCGCAGGGACCTCCACTTCTGGCACCGGCATAGCAACTCCCTTATGGGAATGGATGATAACCCTCTCATCCCCCGGACCATCCTTCTTAGTGGACCCCTGGTCATCAGTGGACTCCTTAGTAGGCTCTCTCCTGACTTCAGTAGGTTCATCCCGTTCTCTATTGTGAGCCCTCCTCCTGGTCTCCATACCAGATTGCCATACTCCTCCCTCCCTACTCCTCTCTCCCTGTGTGAGCAGCCAACAGCCCAGAACCAGAGGCCGTCTGAGGGGGAGAGAAGCAGTGCTGGGGCTGATGTTATGTCTCCGTGCATCATCTGTTGTTTCTAGCAGGGTGTGTGGATGGATGCTTAGGTGTGCTGCTCTCAACTAGCAACAGCCACAATACTACATGGCTGAATCATCATACAGGATGAGCAGATTCATCATATGAGCCGAGAGAGAGAGAGAGAGAGAGAGAGAGAGTGTGTGTGCATGTGTGTGACCTGTGCCGTTTGTTAGCGTCCTACACTATCACACTGCGCTGAGACAGCCTCTCTCTCTCTCTCTTTCTCTCTCTCTCTCTCTCTCTCTCACTCTCTCTCTCTTTCTCTCTCTCTCTCTCTCTCTGACACCATCTGCATTGCAGCCCAGCTCGCTGTGCCAACCTCTCTCTCTCTCTCTCTCTCTCTCTCTCTTCTCTCTCTCTCTCTCTCTCTCCCCGTGTGCCAACACACTGCCACTCTGCCACACCGTGCCAGGGTTCACCCGGGCCGCCATTAGGTCTCCCTGCCAAGCTCTTAAAGCGCTTTTCAATCGGCTTGTAGTCGCAAATTCTTTCCCCACCAGAAAAAAACAACAACACAGAAATAAGAAAACAAACAAAGAAAACAGCAGCATCGACAGTATAAAGGCCCCTTATGAAGTGAATGTCAAATCGCATTTTTCCTTTGTCTTTCTGTAAAGCATTTGTGTATGAAATGTGCTGTACCAATATAGTTTTTTATTTGATTATAAAGAGATACAAACGCGGTCATTTGTGGACAGTGGGGCCAGTGTGAGGCTGGGAGTGGCTGGGGAGATATGTATGTTGTGGCTGGGGAGATATGTATGTTGTGGCTGGGGAGATGCGTGTGTTGAGTAGACATATGCTCCTTCCATATGCGTATACTCCATCCTGGCACTGGGCCAAAGGACTCCTGCTCTCAGGTGTGTGTGTGTGTGTGTGTGTGTGTGTGTGTGTGTGTGTGTGTGTGTGTGTGTGTGTGTGTGTGTGTGTTTGTGTGTGAAGTGTCAGATGTGGTCACAGTGAAATTCTAAATGCAACGTCTTCGTCCCTGGACCATATGGAGGTCTGTGATAAACATGGGGACAGTGAAGTACTGTTTGTACAATACTTTGATGCTGAGTTAAGTCTAGATCATACAATGAAGCCAGTCATTCATCAAGGTGAATTTTGTGACGTTTAAACACACATATTAAACACCCTTTACCACAGTTTTTTGTTATGGTAAATAGCTTTTATCTACCTGTTATGCTCAAACAGCATTTAGTGTGTTTATGCTCAGACATTTCGGTGACGTTTTTTGTTTTCTCCCACTTCATCCCTGTGTGTGGTAGGAAAGATGTAGTAAAGTATGCAGCACTGTAGTAAAGATGTAGTCAAGTATGGAGCACTGTAGTAAAGATGTCGTCAAGTATGTATCACTGTAGTAAAGACAGCAGGTCTCATTGTCCACCTGTATTGCGTGGTCAGACCAAACACACACAGCTTTACTAGCATTGCCTCTGTAAATGAGGGGAAATGAAGAGGCCTCAACGGCAGGACCAGTCATAATCCATCTGTGTCACTGCTGTGATTATGGTCCATCTCTAATAAAGCACTGCTCAGAGATCTACTCAGAGGTCTGCTCTGTGATCTACTCAGAGGTCTGTTCTGTGCTCTGCTCAGAGGTCTGCTCTGTGCTCTACTCAGAGGTCTGCTCTGTGCTCTTTAGTCACTGTCACAATGTTGACATGCCAGGCCCGGGTTAAAGCATATGACTCGTAGGGCCAGACCAGGGGAAGCTGGTGAAGGTAGAAATCAGAGGACGATGTCTAATACCATTTCTCATTCCATTCCATGCAGTATAAGGGTCCCGTCCTCCGAATTTCGGCCTCCATCAGCCTCCACTGGGTCAGACGGCACATGATAGAATGTTGATTCAAATCAAAGCAATTACTGCTTCTAAAGAGAAACAGCTACAGTTTTATCTGCTAAATACACAGAAACTTAACTTAAAACATAAATCTCTCTCTGTTGATTCTATTTGGCCCCACATACACCTGTATGAGGCTGTGTGGTGAAGGAAGGGGCTTGCTTGGGCTTGGTACTGGACAGGGCCTTTGGTGTGTGTGTGTGTGTGTGTGTGTGTGTGTGTGTGTGTGTGTGTGTGTGTGTGTGTGTGTGTGTGTGTGTGTGTGTGTGTGTGTGTGTGTGTGTGTGTGTGTGTGTGTGTGTGTGTGTGTGTGTGTGTGTGTGTGTGTGTGTGTGTGTGTGTGTGTGTGTGGCGGTTGAGAGAGCATTCTCCCTTCGCTAATCACATGCGTCATTAATTGAGAGTGATTTTCTCTCTATGACCCTAGCACTCCTGTTCTGGCTCTGTGTCCGTCCCTGGCACATGTCACTATCTCTCTCTCTCTCTCTCTCCCTCTCTCTCTCTCTCTCTCTCTCTACATCATCCTGTATGCCTTACAAGCATCTACGTTAACCCTCAACTGCCGATACCAATCAGTTTATCCTTCATTACTACCATCTGTCTTCTCTCTTCTCTCAGCAGTCCTCTCCCATTGATGGATGGACCAGGGTTGCTGATTAAAATCAAGCATGGACACACACACACACACACACACACACACTTCATCAAAGTCATCAACACTGTTTTTTTTACTTTTTTTTTACATTTAGCAGACAACTTTATACAAAGCGACTTACAACAAGTACATTTGTCGAAAGTAAGTGAATCATCCATACATCAGTCATCATAAGAAAAACAAATCTATGCTAGGACCAGAGGCCATTGGCATTCACAATGCTAGAAGAAGGAAGCATTACTTTTTGTATTTTAAAAAAAAATTTATAGTAGAGAAACTGTACAGGGGGGTAGTGGGGATGAAGAGGTCTTTTAGGAGGGACAGTCAAGATGTAGCCTGAAGACATGGGTCTTCAGTCTACAGCGGAAGATAGGTAGTGACTCTGCAGTCCTGACAGCAGTGGGAAGCTCGGTTCACCACTGGGGCGCCAGGACAGTGAAGAATGGAGACAGGGAAGAATGGAGTGATCGGGCAGGAGCATGTACAAACTCACACACACATAAACAATGCTTTATTTAACACAGGTGCACACCCTCAGGGAGAACAGAGCTCTGGGCACAGGGTCAACCATAGTCAGCACCCCCGGAGCAGTTAGGGGTTTAGTGGGGCACAACGGGCACAACGGCAGTGATAGGCACCTTAGATATGATGCCAGCAACCCTCCAGTCACCAGCTGACATCCAGGGATGGAGGGTGGCCTGTCACTGCAGTCTGTCTGCGCTGCCCACTCTCCTCCTCCCTCTCTCCTCACCCCGTCCCCGCCTTCCTCTCTGTCTTTTCTCTCTGTATGTCTCAGTGCTGATAAGCGAGGTCACTGGACAGGGGGCAGAGGGGGGGGGGGGGCAGGGAGGGAGGTGGGGGAGATGGTCCATCTGACACCGTGTCAGCACTTAGAGTTACAAAGAGTCGCGGGGAAATGGAGCGAGACGGGGGTTGTTTGTTTTTGTTTTGTTTGTGTGTGTGTGTGTGTGTGTGTGTGTGTGTGTGTGTGTGTGTGTGTGTGTGCGCGTGTGTGTGTGTGTGTGTGTGTGTGTGTTGCTGGAGGTCATTCTGGCCCTAGACGCTGATGAAGCGCTTTCACTCCGAAATGCAAGACAAGAGACGGACAGAAGACAAGACAAGAGACAGAGAGGAGAGGAGAAGGCTAACATAGAGGGGTGGACCCCTACATCATCACAGTTCAAATCACGTGTGTGTGTCATTGTGTGTGTGTGTGTTGTGTGTATGTTCATCTCCTCAGGGGCCATGAGGGAGACAGTGACAAGCCATCGGTCACTTATGCGTCCCTCTTGGTGACTGTGCATCTGCCTTACATGCCATTCAGACACACTGGCTCTCCCTAGGCTCACAAGACAGATCCCCATGCTAATGTCTGACTAATAGGTCTCTGTCATTCCCTGACCCCAGGGCTGTGGATCGAATTGCATACTTCAATACTACTGTGTTTTCTACTATTGCTATGCCTACAACATCAGTGGAGGCTAGTGGAGGTAGAAATCGGAGTGGAATGGAATGAGGAATAGTATCAAACTAATGTTGTAGGCATAGCAAATGTGAATGGCCACCAAGTATGCTTGTTGAAAGACCAAGATACTACAAGTTAAGTGTTTAGTATGTCGTACTTCATTTCGAACCCAGATTTTCAAGGCACGCACGCACGCACGACATGTTTGATGCATGACCATCTGTAGCTAATGTGTTGTGCTCAACATGGTATTGCTCTGCTGTGATAGGTAGAAATTGGTCACGTGACTAGATTCTTAGAGCGCTCACATGTTCCACATAACTTCACTACATCCTGCTGCTGCTGATGGTGCAATACACTGCTGGTGTTTGATTAGCATGTCTCGATAAAGCTTTGGAGAACGAAAATAACGCATTTCTAATTTCTCTCTCGCTCATAAACAATCATGGTCCCTTAATGGTCCCCGGCTTTCAATTGGCTCGTTTTCCCCCCTCTCCTCTCCCCTGTACCTCTTCTCCAGGTTGTTGCAGGGAAAGAGAATATACTATCTTCGTCAATTTTCTTGGTAAAAGAGATGTTCATTGAATAAATAGATATTTTCGTCTACATATTTACACACTCATCTGAGAACCATGACTGCCCTTCAATGAGGCTGGTTAGATTCAGCGATGGAGTCTTGATAAGGTGGGCTTGGTTTGGAGATGTCTTGAAATCATATAAATGTAGTCTTGGTCTCGTCATGGTCTCCATTCACTGGGTCTGTGTCTGGAGAGGTTGGGTCTGGGTCTGGAGAGGTTGAGTCTTGGTCTGGGTCTGGGTCTGGAGAGGTTGGGTCTTGGTCTTGGTCTGGAGAGATTGGGTCTTAGTCTGGGTCTGAGTCTGGAGAGGTTGGGTCTTGGTCTTGGTCTGGGGAGATTGGGTCTTAGTCTGGGTCTGGAGAGGTTGAGTCTTCGTCTAGGTCTGGGTCTGGAGAGGTTGGGTCTTGGTCTTGGTCTGGAGAGATTGGGTCTTAGTCTGGGTCTGCGTCTGGAGAGGTTGGGTCTTGGTCTTGGTCTGGGGAGATTGGGTCTTAGTCTGGGTCTGGAGAGGTTGGGTCTTCGTCTAGGTCTGGGTCTGGAGAGGTTGGGTCTTGGTCTGGGTCTGGGTCTGGGTCTGGGTCTGGGTCTGGAGAGGTTGGGTCTTGGTCTTGATCTGGGCTTGGAAAGGTTGGGTCTGGGTCTGGGTCTTGAGAGGTTGGGTCTGGGTCTGGGTCTGGGTTTGGAGAGTTCCGGTCTTGACTCCATCTCTGGTAAAAATGTAGAGTGAACCAAGAGTTCTGCATAACTCTCAGGGTTCACCCTATGGTTCTGTTCTGTGGAAATCATACAATAGAGATGTCAGGCTGTGCTGTAGCCATGTGCTTCATGCCTGCTTGTTGTTTAGCCAAGGATGTGATCTACTGTTTGTGTTCTTATGCACCAGGGAACATGGAATAGCCCCTTAACCCTCCTATTATGTTAGGGGTCAATTTGACCCAATTCAATGTTTACTGTCTCTAAAAACATGGTTAACATACTTTTTTCAGCTAGATTTTTTATGACTTTTCCTAACTTTATGGGGTAAACAAGGCAAACATGAAATTAACCAAAAAAAATTAAAAACATGTCCTGTACACATTTTGTACGCATCGGTCGTGTTAGGGTCATTTTGACCCCTAGCACTATTGTTCTATAAAACCCTGATTTCTATCTCGTTTTTGTTGTGTTGGATGATACTGAGGGCACCTACACGTTCATTTGTGTGTGTGTGTCTGTGTGTGTGTCCTTCCTAGTGTGTGTGTGTGTGTGTGTGAGTGTGTGTGTCTGTGTGTGTGTGAGTGTGTGTCTGTCTGTGTGCGTGTCCATCCGTGTGTGTGTGTGTGTGTGTCTGTGAGGAGAAAACAGTTCCCACGAGATCTCTGATCATTCAAGAAGTAATGAGAGAGGGAAGACAAATTTCCCGCGAGAAATCTGACAGGACTCATAACAACTATGACAGTTCTCATAACAACTCTGATCATTCTCGCAGCATGGGGGGTGGGGCAAACATTGTTCCCACAACAACACTGATAATTCTCGCAGTATATAGGATGGGGCAAACATAGTTCCCGCGAGAAGTTTGATAATTCATGCAACATGGGGACAACCTTATAATAAGGGCTGCACACACAGGGCTGCACACACAGCCCTCTAAACCATTTCTCTTTGCATTTGTGCCTCAACTAAACATTTTGAAAATGACCACCAGACAGAGGAAAAGATTTGCTGCAACTGAGGTTCTGTCACAGATCTTTCAGGATGGAAGTGATATAGATGAGGATGTGTCTGAGACAGAGGATAATGTTGAGGAGGACCCTGATTATGCGGCATCCTCCTCTGATGAGAATGAAGCCAGTGAGATAGGACATTCTGACCCTCCTGTAGTTTCTCAAACACAAATAAACCCCCTTGTCATATCTCAACCACCAAGAACTAACATGACATCCAAAAATGGAAAGCTCCTATGGTCTGGATCCCCAGTTACAAGACAGGGTAGACTGACTGCAGCTAATGTCATCAAAATGGTTCCAGGCCCCACCAGATATGCTAGCAGTCATATACAAGACATACAATCTGCATTTGAACTCTTTAATGAGCATTTAATATCAACATAAAGCCCTGCAAACATCAAAACATAATTTGTTTTTCATTTTAGGTCAATGAATGAGAGAGTACAGTGATTTGCATATTTCGTAATAGTCATATACAATCAATACTTGATGTATAAGGGGAGGTTGGGGGCAGTCATGTATTATTTACTGGGCTATAAAGATGGTCAGTAGGAAGGCCTAAAGTTGCTGAGATAGAAACTTGGTTAAGACTTTCAGTTAAAATCATTTTCTGCATGTTTACATTGCTCGGGTCAAATTGACCCGAAACATCAAAGTTGTAACTTTATTTGAACATAATAGGAGGGTTAAGTGGGTGTTCACACACACACACACACACACACACACACACACAGAGGAGACAGAGAGTGGCTAGGCTGGTTAATTGAGGGAGCTCTTGAGTGAGCTGCTGTAATTACCTAAAGTGAGGCTGCTGAACCACTGCAGGTCAACAGCTATACTCACTGTCTTTGTGCTCGCCCATTTAAAATGTCACCACACACACACACACACACACACACACACCCACCCACCCACCCCTCCACACACACACACACACACACACACACACACACACACACACACACACACATACACACACACACACACACTCAATATACGTTTGTATTACCAGCTGGCCGGGAACATTTTCTCGAGTTTATGGCATCAACCTTTATTCTGCCTAATTTTAGCTCGATTAGGACAGATTACAGAGCATGGGAGGCCACAACTCCATGATCACGATGTCTACTTCTAGGGATTACAGAGATAAGGGAATTGGGAGGGTTCTCCACTGTTATTCCTGGAAGCAGCTATTCATGTAAGCTTTTGTAACAGAGGATCTAGTGGTACTATCGTATACAGCTACTCACTGTCTGTGTGGGCACCCATTTAAAGTGTCACCACACACACTCCCTCCACCCCACCCCCAACACACACACACACACACACACACACACACACACACACACACACACACATATGCAGTGCCTTCAGTAAGTATTTACAGCCTGGAGTTTTCCCACATTCTGTTGTGTTACAACCTGACTTTAAAATATTTTTTTTTTTTTATTGATCTACTGAAAATAGGCCATTATGTCAAAGTGAACACGCTGTGTTCTCATATAACAGGAGCAGTTTCAGTTATCAGAGACCATCCACTGTTTAGCCTACATGGGAGACAGTGTAGTACAGTGCCCTTAATGCACAAATCAATGCTGTAATGACTTGTTTGGTTTAATTTGACCTTTATCTTCTCAGGTAAGATGGTTGAGAACATTATTCTCTTTGACTGCAGTGACCTGAGGATGAGTGGTTTCAGGAGAACATACTGTAGTGTTTTGATGTTTCCTGACGATAGTGGCAATGATCAAATCAAATTGTATTTATATAGCCCTTTTTTTCTTCTTCTTTTATTTTTTTACATATGCTATACAATGCGCTTCACAGGAAAAATACATAAAAAATTATGATGGTAATCATAATGACAGTACCACTTTAAATGGTAACATGTGTAATGCATTTATGACTGTTAGCATTTGTTTCCCACAACAATACAGCCAGATGGATGGCTTTAAATAATAGATGGTCAGACGCATCTCCAGTCTCTACGTATGTACGCACTGCCACACTGGGTTTGTGTGTGTGAGGAGATTAGGCTGCAGCACTGGAGCTGTGTGTGTGTGTGTGTGTGTGTGTGTGTGTGTGTGTGTGTGTGTGTGTGTGCGTGTGTGCGTGTGTGCGTGCGTGCGTGCGTGCGTGCGTGCGTGCGTGCGTGCGTGCGTGCGTGCGTGCGTGCGTGCGTATCTGTGTATGTGGGCGACACGGCCTAGGGGAGAGGGAGACCTCTTGGTGGAAAGGATTTTTCACTTTGTAAGGGAAGCCATCCCAACACATACACTGTACGCAGTGATCTGTGACGCATAACCTCTCTCCCTAACACATCATTTACATAACACACACTCACACAACTCACTCATTCACCCATAGGCAGGTGTACTGTATACTGTACATTACGGTACGCACTTGGCACAAACACACACTGTCGAACACTGACTTCCACAGTCACTACTGACCTTTTACAAAGAGTACAGCTGCTCCATAGCCAATAAGAGCCATCCATGTCTTTCTCTAAAACAAATATGCCCCACAGGCTACTTAGCATATGGTCCTCCTAGGAATAGTATTAGAACGTGTTTGACATATGTATGTATTTGATCCAGGTCTGGTTATTTCCTATACAGAGAGCTGCTTCTTATTAACCCTGAGGTAGTATTTACCTAGTAGTTGTCGCTACTGTGTGTATACTTAGAAAAATCCTGAGGTGGTATTATTTGGACTTGTCGAGGAGTTGGAGTCAGAGTTAAACTGTTTAATCTGCAGCTCTACTCCGCTGAGTGTCAGTGGATTCTTTCTGCATATGAGCTCCTTCATTTGGACTCATACAGTCCTACACAGAGAGAAAAGAGAGGGCTATCACTCTGTGTTTCTGTATCCACATGTCACACAA
>NC_139670.1:18629684-18632184 GCF_951799395.1 Argentina silus | reverse complement strand
GTATAGTGACACACACACACACACACACACACACACACACACACACACACACACACACACACACACACACTCACACACACAAAGAGAGGGAAAAGGAGAGAGAGCGAATACCTGAAGGCCACCAACAACTTTATTTATTTAATATCAATCCTCAGTTTTCTATTGTAAAACTAGGTAGTCAAATTTTAACATTTGTCACAGCCCTGACATCATTAAAAGCCTATCTGATTGGCCGACAGGGAATCAAAGATGGCTGCTGACGTTGCTAGCTTATCGGTTTGAATAGAAAGACCAGGACATGAGGTGGAGGTTGATGCATCACCTGTCAAGAGTGTTTCTCACGCAGACATTTACATTTACATTTATGGCATTTAGTGCCTTTATCCAAAGCCACTTACAACAAATACACTAACATTAAGTTAGTGAATAATCTATCCATCAGTCATCATAAGATAAAGTAATCAATGCTCAGACCAGGGACTATTGGCAGTCACAATGCTAGAAGAAGGACTGTGTTTTTTCTTTTTCTTTTATTAACAGGAGAGAAACTTGTAGTGGGGGTGAAGAGGTCTTTAGGAGGGAAAACCCATCTTGGGTTTTCGTCAGGTTGTAGGTCCAACTTATGGAAATGTATTCACTTGATGCCGGTTGTTTACTGTTGATAATTGATTGGTGGTCACATGCCCTTTGTCACCTGTAATTTAGGTTCTAATCAACATATGTTTTCCTGGCTCCACACCTTTTGTGGTTTGTATAGCAGTGTGCATTTCTTTTGTTGACACTGGTTTAACTTTCTTTCATCATCAGCTTAATACATCTATGGATGTCATATTGACAGTGGGTTACCTACTGTAGCTATTGGAGGTTTTTCATGAATTTTCCTGAAGTGAACTTGCAATAGAGATGTATCTTTTGCCATTATCTGGCAACCCAGAAAGGAAGGCCATAGTGTACATGTTGTTTTTAACGATAAATAACCTTCTTTTGATTTGATTTGTCCTCCAACAGTGTCTGAATACATCTTTCATATGCAGTCTGCTCCTCTATTCAAGAACCTTAGTTGAACTACAGGATAGCGACACTCTTGGCCTGTTCTTAGCAGAGGGTTTCTGTAGGACAAACACTTCACAGAGTTTTGACTTCCCCCCATATGTCCACTGGTCAGTCAGTCAGTCATCCTGCCAATAAAAGATAAGCTAATAGGCTAGCACTCCAATCAGATGCTAGCCTGTATTCACAGAAGAAACTGGAATTAGAGATCCTTCTCGTGACCTGGCTAAAAACTAGCCTGGTACAGTAGGGCCAGACGGATTGCGCGGTAGTTCAACTTAACTCATCCGTCTGGCCTTCAGCAAATAAACAGGCCCTTGGAAAATATTAAATACAACCTGGATGAATCAGCATACTCTAATCAGCGACGGGAGTGGTTAGGTGATTATGTTGAGTTTTCTGATTGTTTGAAGCTTGGTCCCCAGGCTCCAAAGTTCTCAATGAGGAGGAATGTCAGACAGACATGTGAAGTGATGCAGAGCAGTGGACAGGCTCCATCAGGCTAGGTGAAAACTGCACTTAAAGGGAAAACATGCTCTTGCTGCCTTTTGGCCAGGGCTCCCTTGAAAAAGAGATTCATATATTTATATTTCTTTTATTGGGAAATTCATATCTCAATGGGACTATTCTGTATATTTCTGCTGCGACATTCAGATGGTAGGGTCAGAATTCGGCGTAAACAACATGAATGCATGGATCCAACCTGTCTTGTATCAACGGTTCAGGCTGGTGGTGGTGATGTAATGGTGTGGGGGATATTTTCTTGGCACACTTTGGGCCCTTTAGTACCAATTGAGCATCGTTTAAACGCCACAGCCTACCTGACCATGTCCATCCCTTTATGACCACAGTGTACCCATCTTCTGATGGCTACTTCCAGCAGGATAACGCGCCATGTCACAAAGCTCAAATCATCTCAAACTGGTTTCTTGAACATGACAATGAGTTCACTGTACTCCAATGGCCTCCACAGTCACCAGATCTCAATCCAATAGAGCACCTTTGGGATGTGGTGGAACGGGAGATTCGCATCATGGATGTGCAGCCGACAAATCTGCAGCAACTGCGTGATGCTATCATGTCAATATGGACCAAAATCTCTGAGGAATGTTTCCAGCACCTTGTTGAATCTATGCCACAAAGAATTAAGGCAGTTCTGAAGGCAAAAGGGGGTCCAACCCGGTACTAGCAAGGTGTAGGTAATAAAGTGGCCGGTGAGTGTGTGTGTGTATATATATACACACACACACCCACAAGCAGGGTCTCTCTAGGCTCTCTCTCTCTCTCTCTCTCTCTGGTGTGTAACGTACTGCAGCAGCCCAGCAGCTGTCTCACACACTGGGATGACCACTGTAGGATCTCACACTGCATTCTGATTCCAAGGCATGAGCTGTGTGAGAGTCTTGTGGCGTTGTGTGAACTGTGCTCTGTCCATGAAGAGCATATTAAT
>NC_139670.1:18624684-18627184 GCF_951799395.1 Argentina silus | reverse complement strand
CTCCTTCAGACATCCTCCCTCAGACATCCTCCCTCAGACATCCACCCTCAGCCATCCACCCTCCCTCCCTGGCACACTGCATTTCCCTGGATGGATCATGTTTCAGTATACAGCATGTGTGTGTGTGTATATATGTGTGTATGTGTGTGTGTGTGTGCGTGTGTGTGTGTGCGTGTGTGTGTGCGTGCGCGCGTGCATGTATGTGTCACTGGCACTCCTGCAGCATTCCCCTGGATGGATCGTTTTTCAGTATACAGGACCAGGACTGGCCCATATAATACTTGCCATTTCCGGCACTCAGTCATATGTGCCATCAAGAAACCAGAACTTTTAGTACAACTCTAGTCTTTGTTCATATGCAGTAAGCAGACAATTGTGGGCCAGATCTGGTCTTGTGATGGCACATATTGCTTAGTGCCAGAAACGGCAAGTATTACTCTATTCCCCCCAAGCATCTTGGCTGGAAAAAGAGGTCGTCTCCTTTTTCTCATGCACCAGTAAAGGCAATAGGGAAGTCTTACAGAGAGCGGTGTGTGATGCTCTCCAAAGATGGCGGACAGGGATGGAAATGAAGCTCGCCTGTTTGCCTCAGGCGAGTGTTTTTCAAAAGGGCAGAGTAAAAACAGCAGCTGACTGGCCCGTCAGGGAGTAAGATTTTCAGTGAGCGGGAAACACATTTTAAGGTGTTAGGTAAACTTCACTATTAAAATGCTCAACAACGATTCCACCAAATTCCAGGTCAAATTTCTGCTCTGGGGTGGGCGGGCTAGTCGTGGCTAATGGGCTGGCCACTGGCAACAGTGTTCATGATGACGTAGCTAGCTAGTTGATTGACATGCGAGTCGGTCATTAGCCTCGCTCCTCTGTCTTCACGGCGGCCGGCAAATGCACACAAGCTTAGTTTGGTTGTCAAGGGAACATTGTTGCGTTTGACAGCTGTGTTGTCATCGTCGTAAGCTAACGTTAGCTAGCAGCAAATAGGCAGAATACTTCAATAATGTATCGTTTTTTGACCAATATAGCGCCCCCACCGCCCCAAGAAAACAAGACCAGACAAAAACAAAGAGTATGAAAAGAAAAGGGAGAGGTCGTTGTTGGTGACATGGAGGAAAGGAAGGCTGTGCTGATGGTGAAATGATGGGGGTGCTCTGCTTGTAAAGCAGCTGCCGCAAACACTGGTTAACACCTTGTTATTTGACAAACTTGTTCCACTGTTTTTGTTACAACCTAATTTAAACATTGTAAAACATTCCTGGAACATTGCACTCTGTACTAGTGAAATAAATGAGTATGTGTCGACATAAATTATCAAAGACAGAGAGCTCTGCCAAGATTTTGTAATGCCTTCCTCTGACTCTTGACTTATTGCCAATGTATTTCCCATTTGAAAGTGAATATAGGTCTGCTGTGTGCTCACCTCACATGTACTGTACGACTACATAAACTGGGCTAGTAGCATCATAGCCAGGCTAGTAGCAATCCTGTCTACCAGCCCAGCTGGCCAGTGCCCAAAATCCTTAAGTTCTATCCCTGATGGTGGATCATAACATCCTCCATCTTTCTTCCCCAGACATGAGAAGGTCCTCTAAGCCTCACAGCTGGCTCATCATAACGGCCGCATGTCACGTCAATCTGCCCCGTTACTCTCCTATGCCGTTAAACGTTTATTTTATACCTCATGCCACACAATAACGGCCTCTTTAAACATGATTTATCTCACCTGGTACTCATGAGGAATACTGATGAGTAGGGAGTATGGCAGAATGTGCAAGACCAGTGATTTCGTGCACGCACGCACGCACGCACGCGCACGCACGCACACACACACACACACACGTTTGGCTAAACTGATCTAGTCTGTGGTAAGAATACTAGCCCTTCTGCAGAGAGACCCATGTTCTAATCCAGTCAGTTGCCTTATCTCTAGTGGTTATGTCCCAATGTCTACATTACAATACTACATAGAATGAAGCAAAGTGTTGGCTTTAGTTGGTGGTTTGCTAGGGTTAGGGTTGACAATTTTGAGTGACATGCATACAGGACATTTCAGGGGAGGCTGGTGGAGGCAGAAATCATTGAGGACAAACTCATTGTCATGCTGGAATGGAATGAGGAATGGTGTCATTCCATTCCATGCATTACAATGACCCCATCCTCTGATTTCTACCTCCACCAGCCTCCTCTGGTACATACAGTATACAACTGCAGAGAGCATATTCTTAAGATGTTTGCAACCAGTTTGACCTCCTAGTCGGCCCCCTGCAGTGTAGGATTGACTTACTGATCAACTCCTGCTGGGCTGTGTGTGTGTGTGTGTGTGTGTGTGTGTGTGTGTGTGTGTGTGTGTGTGTGTGTCTGTCTGTGTCTGTCTGTCTGTACAGGCATGTTTAGCGGGTGTTGTCGAACCCATGACCTTCCACTGTGCCACACCGTCTTACCCAGTGAGGACGAGTTTAGCCTGCCACTTATTGAGTGACAGTAAGGACAGTTGACTCACATA
>NC_139670.1:18614684-18617184 GCF_951799395.1 Argentina silus | reverse complement strand
GCTAGACTATGGTGACACCATTTACAGACTTGCTTGTCCCACTACTTTGTCCAAATTATCATGCTGCTTTGAGATATATTTCAAATTCAGGCTACAGGATTCATCACTGTACATTGTACAATCTGGTCAGATGGTCTTCACTTGCTATGCGTACGATGCAGCACTGGTATATTTTAATGTATAAGGCCATTCAAGGCAGGCTACCCACATACATAAGCTCTAAGTTTGTATTCGTACAAAACACCGACAATCTAAGATCTAATAATTGGCTACGCTTAAAGGTGCCACCTGTGTGAACTGAGGCTGGAAAAAGAAGTCTATTACGGCCCTTGGTCTTGGAATGACCTACAGGCCAGACTTAATCTAGACTCCCTCATCTCCCTAACCAGTTTTAAACAAAAGCTAACAGAAGTATTTACCACAAACTGCTCCTGCTACAATGCATAACAATTTGTCATGTCTTGATGCCTACTTGTCTGCATGTGTTACACAGTATTTGTGTATATACAACCTTTTCCATTGATGCTTGGATAGTAGTTTTTACTTTGTATTATATTGTATCATATTGTATGTCTTGTATTGTATACTATTGTCATGTAATCCACGTGTAAATTTGCTGCCTTCTTGGCCAGGTCTCCCTTGTAAAAGAGATTTTATCTCAGTGGGTTTTTTATCCTGGTTAAATAAAGGTTAAATAAAAAAATAAAAAGCCTAGACATTTGCTTGGGGAGGAATGGCATGTTTTTGAAGGCAAGGTTACTGGTCACTGGAGAGTGGTTCTAAACCATCTCCATTGCTACTGACTGCATGGGACTTAAAGTATAGCAGTAGGTATACAGCAGGGTACAGTTGATAAGGAATACAGCATTTTTAACGTATTCAATATTCCTTTTTCTCTCTTGTTTTCCCTCCAATGACATCCAAAAATCAGCGAAAAATGAATCATGTATTTTTGACATGCATCAGTCAGACCTGGGTCAAAGAGTATTTGAAATACTACAAATATATACATATAATACAAAGTATTTGAATTGATTTCAGATTCTATTTGAACCCAAGTCTGGCATCAGTATTCATTTATTCAGCTGAAGGCAACAAGGGTTGTTTCCTTTGTGAGAACTCCATCCTACATCCTTCCTTGGTTCCCCCTTTTTTCAGCCTGAACAAAGAGAACAGCATGGAACACCATTGGGTTTTACAACAGAGCATAACCTCTTCAGCTTTTCATTTATAAAATCTTCTGTTTTCTTTTTTTCTTTATGAGATATGTTTTCAGTGTAAGATAAAGGCAACTTACCTCCTCTCTCTGCTCTGCTCTCACTTCCACAGCGAGTTGATGTGGAAAAATGGGTATGTTTGCCTTTCTTCACGTGGTCCATCATTGTTTTATGGTTATCATTGTCCTCTTCATCTTTGTCATTATATTACATGTATTATTATGATTATAATAATACTTTGTTATATTCATCATCATCATCATCATCATTATCATCATTTTTATTATTATTGTTGTTTTATGTTGAGTGCCAACCAGTCAACCTTGATTACTTTCAGAGATTTGAATTAGCTGCCGATGTCAGAAAAAACAGTTGAAGGGTGTCATGTGCATTACGCGTGTGCATTACTCACAAACACACACACACACACACACACACAATAAAATGATCGCTTCATTCCATCGTGTTGGTTTACTGGTTCATTGGACATGCATGAAGCTGTGTCAGAATCGACAACATTCACTCCTAACACGCTCGTTTCATAGTGAGATGACGGCTAATTTTAGTGTCATGTCAGTCATCTCACCATTTTTCTCTCAGTTCTCCTTGACTTCAGCCCCCTGCTGTAGCCGTGCTGTCAGCATTAGCAGTGATGTGAACAGCAGGTTAGACTACGGTGACACTGAGAGTGCCATTAGAGAACACTAGCCCAGAGTATTAATTCAGACAGGTCTAGAAGTGAAGTATGATTGTTACAGAGAGCAGGCTCATAGATGGAGCATTGTAGTGGATGTAAACCTGGGGAGGCTGGTGGAGCCGGAAATCGGGAGATGGGCTCATTGTAAAGCATGGAACGGAATGTTTGAGACCGTTCCTTATTCCATTCCATGCATTACGATGAGCCCCTCCTCCGATTTCTACCTCTCACACAGACATCCCACGACTCTCAGAAAGCAGAAATAAACCACATCATAATACTGCTCTCTGAAAGAGAACCAAATCAGTCGAAAGAGATTTAGATTCGAGGACACAGTATTGTGCTCGGGGTCAGATTTACAGCTTGCTCGATCGAGGGATAGGTATGATGCCTCTGGTATGAGGTTGTAGGATCGTACTAATAGATTGCTACACGGTTTGACAAGAGAAACTCAAAACAATTTGTTCTTCCCCCGGGCCGTCGATGTTATCTTTTGCTCTTTTTTATTGAACACTGTTGATAATAGCCATTACCCATAATCCTCTTGTCTGGGCTGTGTGTTTCTCTGCATGTGATCAGAGAGATC
>NC_139670.1:18602184-18607184 GCF_951799395.1 Argentina silus | reverse complement strand
TGCTCTGGAAAGATATTCACTGCAGCTAATTGATGCCTCTCGTTTAACCTGCATGACTGTGCAGTCATGACTAGAATACTGATGTGTTATCCTCCCCTCTCACAATGTGCACACACACACAGAGGCTGTCAGTTGATTGGCAGGGTAAACATCATCGATCCTGTAGTGTTTGAGTAGTTGTCGGGCAGAACCGGTCGCTAGGGGCGGTTAGCGATGTGCTAGCTAAACTAGACAGAAACAAAGGCCTGTTTTTTTTTTTTTTTTTTTTAAAGTCACCTTAGAACACAAGTTGTGAGTGTAGGACAAGTTTAAGTATAGAACACAAGTGTGTCGTTGAAAAGACAGGCCCATCTTTATCAAAGTCATCTTAGAACACAAGTTTAAGTGTAGAATCTCTCCTTAGATGCTAGTGTGTGCGCCCAGTGTCTTGCCTTCAAACTAGGGCATACTGTGACTGCTCTGCTTCCGATAGATGACAAATGAGCAGATTTTCCCCTGTAACGGGCCAATAGAACGCTCACCTTCCCCACGTACGACAGAATGAGCTCTCTCTCGCTACCCTGAAATCCTAATCCCCTAAGGGTGTGATGAACTATGAATAATTACAGTTCTACCTGGCCTCCCTGGACCTCTTGTCATGAAACATTCTTCCTGTGAATGATTGTGTCCTCATTACCCCAGCCCTGGTCTCTCCACTGCAGATTACTTACAGTAAGGGAGAGACGCGTTCACCTGGAACGGGTTGTCTTCGGCCCTGGAGGGCTTACATTTTTTTCTATTAGCACATTGTTATGAATTGAGTATGTTGTAATTATGAGATCTTTCTCTCTCTTGCCCCCTCGCTCTCTCTCCCACCACTCTCTGTATGTCTGTCTGTCTGTCTGTCTGTCTGTCTGTCTGTCTACCCCTCTGTTTTCATGGTGCTTTTCTTGGCAATCCATCACGTCTCTGAGTTTGTGAACGAGTGGTAAAAGTCACTGTTACTGTCCCCAGACTTACTGCAGAAGACAGCATTTTACTGCCACATCAGCTCAACAGAAATGTTCTCTCATATTAGAAGCATTAATAATTCACTATGATTCTGATTGCTATGGTAAATACAGACATACATTTCTCCTAATTGATGCTGCTGAGGGCATATTTCTGGTGCATATCAAAAATAAACAAAGTTGTTCCTTACATAAATAAGGTTATTATGCCATGCACATTTTTAATGGGCACTCTATATAGTGAATATTCTGAAGTCTCTCTGTAAGATCTAAGAGAGAGTAACACAATAGATTTTTTAATACAGCAGAGATTTATATAGGAAAGATGTAGTGTTCCTAGTTACATAAGAGTGTATTGTCCGGTTGGTGCTTTTGTAAGGAGATGTTTAGTGGTGGGTGGTGTGTGCAGTCAGCATAGGCCGACACGGCCTTCAGCCACACAATCAGCCTTAGACGCAGTCAGAGACAAAAGCCGTGGACTAAACCACCCCCTCACCAGCCAGACTGAAACACAGCAAAAATTAGCATCTTGAACATATTCTAGCACATATTCAAATTAGTGGCACTGCTCTGCACTCAAAATAGACAGTTAACGATGTTTGGCTTTTGTTAAAATTCCTCTTGAATGAATACATTGTTGGGGGAAAAACCCGGAACTGTGTTTGTTTGCTTTGTTTCGGTCATACTGTCATAGGTTTGAAAACAGTGGTTCTAAGAACTCGATGATGATGATGATGATGATGATGATGATGATGGTGGTGGTGGTGGTGGTGATGATGATGATGATGATGGTGGTGATGATGGTGGTGGTGGTAGTGACGACGACGATGATGATGGCGATGATGATGCTGATGATGATGATAACCTCCACAACTCCATTCCCCCCACCCTCCCTCATTTCCCTCCTTCTCCCCCAGGACGGTGCACTATGAAGGGGGAGCTGTGTCCATCCACGCCCGCTCTCTCTGGAGGCTGGAGACACTACGGGTGGCGTAAGTCATATCCCACACACACCTCTCCCCCACCTATGCCAATGACTGAATCCTAAAATCAAACTTTAGCCCCCTCAGCACCTATGTCTAGGCCCTTCTGTAAATCTGAGAGGATGGGATACGTAGAAAGAAAACAGCAGAATTTCCACCGTAGGAGTTGATTAGGAATTCAGCAAATGTGATCTATTGACTTGGACCATTAACCCTCTATAGCTTCTAGCTGTTAGTGACAGTGTGTGATAAAGATTAGCTCGAGTGCTCTCTGCACTAGAGAAAATTATATTGACCCATCATAACCTGAGTGTGTGCATGATCTTGTGGTGGTAATGTGAATATTGGAACCACTTTGGGTCCGGTATACAGTAGGCCTTGTTCCAATGTCCAACCTGCTGGTTCTGGAACGCTTTCATGGTGTGTGTCCCATAGAAATGTAAATGTAATTATATTTCTATGGTCTGTCCTTGTGCTCGGAAATAATGCAAGGGAAAAAGGGTTTAATGTGACAACCCAACTTGAATTGTATGAGGTTAAAATAGAGATTGTCAGCTTTTAAGGGTATTTGTGTACATGTTGGTTTCACCATTCATAAATTACAAAATGTTTTATACATAATCCACCTTTTTCAGGGCACCAAAATGGGACAGAATCATATAATGTCCAAATTAAGCACTCATGTTTAGTATTTGGTCCACAATCTTTTTCATGCAATAACTGCCTGAAGTCTGTGATCCATTGGCCCCATCAGACACTGGGTATCTTCGCTGGTGATGCTCTGCCAGGCCTGTACTGCAGCCATCTTCAGTTGTTTGATTTTAGGTATTTCTGCCTAAACTCTTATCATCAGAAAATTAAATGCATGTTCAATTGGATTTAAATCTGAAGATCAACTTGGCCAGTCAAGAAATTTCCGCTTTTTGGCCCTGAAAAACTCCCTAGTTGCTATGGCAGTATATTTGGGGTCATTATCTTACTGTATGATGAAATGCCGTCCAATGAGTTTGGAGGCATTGGGATGACAAGATGTTTCTGTACACTTAAGAATTCTTCCTGCTGCTGTCATCAGCAGTTACATCATAAATGAAGACAGAAGTGAGCCAGTTCCAGTGGAAGCCATACATGTCCAAACCACAACCACACCCCCTCCACCATATTTCCCAGTTGAGGTGGTATGCTGTGGATATTTGCCACTTCCTTTTTCTCCACAGTTTTTCTTCACACTTTCATCTTGCCATCACTCTGGTACATGTTCATCTTTCTTTCATCACCGCAACCTGGTTTCCTGTTTTTGTGGTCAATCATGGTGAGCATTCTTCATCCTTTGTAGAAGTCTTCCTTGGCCTACCAGGCCATTTGCAATTTCTGAGCTCACCAGTGCTTTCTTTCCTTTTAATGATGTTCCAAACTGTTGATTTTGGTCAGTTTAAGGTATTGGCTATGTTTGTGATTGATCTTTTTCTGATATTTCATATATGGTTTCCCTGACTTTCATTGGCATCTTGTTGGTTCTAATGTTGATAGACACCAATAGCAGACTCCAAAGGCAAACACAAAGCTTAGAATCAATACTAGACATTGAGAGTTCTCTTATGATTGCAGAAATGATGTGACGGAACACACCTGACTAACCAGACACCTGTCAAGCCAATTGTCCCACCACTTTTGGATACCCTGATTATGCATAAAACGTTCTATCAAATAAAAGCTGATAATCTCTACTTTAACCTCCAAGTAACACCCATTACTTACGCAGGGCACTGTACATCAATTCTAGCCCCAAAATTGATTAAAACTGTAAAAATGATCACTTTGGACATAAACCCAGTTTGTTCATGTTCAGTCTAAATCGAGTCAGTCCGTGAACAGACCATATTGTGTGACACCTCTCCTTTCCCTGACAAATTTGAAGGTTGAGCTTTGGGTGGTACTTCAAACCACACCTCCAAGAAACAAATCTCGTTCTGAGTTGCATTTTCTGAAAATGAGGAGGAGAAAATCAAGGCAAAATCAACCAGCCTCTTTAAGCCAGTGAAGTCCCTCTTTAAGCCAGTGAAGGCCCTCTTTTGAGTCTTGTCTAAGCTAAGATACACTATGAAAATGTGTCTATGATAGACTATTGTCCATTGAATGAACAGTTATGTAAGCTCTAGTTAAAACATACATATCCCCCCTCCACCCATTTATATACAGTCATATATGCAAAACTGTGAAGTGTCCTATTAGGAACAGCGTAAGACGTCCCGTTAGCTGACACAGTAATCCCTTGTTTTTTCCATTAAGGCTTATCAGACATATAGTATTGTAGCTGCTTTGTGTGGATGGCGTTTTACACTATAAATGCTCTGGTCCTCTGTAGCCAGCGGTGTTCCGTCAAACTGACAGTTTGGGGTTACGGCTCGCACTGTTTACAGGGAAGGTATAGAAATAGCCCCATATGAATCAGTTCTTTGAGTTGACTTTTATCTGGTTCAGTGAGGAGAACTTTCCTTGTTCAAGACAATCAACCACTTCCTTTAACACTAACAATTTGCCATTGAGTTAAATGTTAATATATGTATTTATTGTTCAAGCCTGCCATGTTATGTCATTATCTTAAGGTTGACATTAAGAGAGGTCAGTGAGATATCTATCCAATCTATTTATTTTTCTCTCTTCATCCTTTATTTGTCCAGGTGAGTCCCACTGAAATATAGATCTCTTTAGGGCCCATTAAAGCGAGTGGAGATTTCAGACCAGTTTTCCGCAGATAGGCATATAATGCTAGATGTACCTCTAGGTTTTTCAGAGATGTAGTGTACAGAGATGAGGTCACCATATCCCTGGAACCTGATGAAAGATTAATTCTCCCTGTGCTGAATTAGGTAGTTAATGCTGCATTCATGTAATCAATCAAGTTGGATACTCTCCAAGTGGGAAACTCAGGTATCATCTTTCCACAACAAGTTTATAAGTCGGAAATATCACAGTTTCCTAGTTCCAACATGTCATGAGTGCAGCATAAGCAATATGGAAATTCAGACCC
>NC_139670.1:18587184-18599684 GCF_951799395.1 Argentina silus | reverse complement strand
AATGGAGTATTGAAAAAGAGAGACAGAGAGAGGGGGAGGGAGAGATACGGAGAGAGAGAGGGAGAGAGGGAGGGGGAGAGAGAGGGAGATAGGGACAGTGAAAGAGGAGAGATACAGTATAGTGAAAGAGGAGAGAGGGATAGATAGATAGAGAGAGAGAGAGAGAGAGAGAGAGAGAGAGAGAGAGGTGCCAGGGAGAGAAAGAGAGGAGTTGCAGACAGATGTACTGCATTGTGGGAGCAGAGGGAGGTGTTGAATGGAGCTAGCAGCACATTCATCTCCATCTCTGTCACACCATGACGATACATGACAGCTTAGGGACCTGTCACAGCCGAGCACATCTGACCACCACTCATCAGCCATCAGCCCAGAGCACGGGATCACACACACACACACACACACACACACACACACACACACACACACACACACACACACACAGATGCTTTTGATGTTTTACAATATAAAAGCAATAAGGTACTTGATCCCAGGCTATTATGATTGTATCAAAGTCACTCGGCTGTGCATCACACATAACAATATTTACTGTAATAACACATAGCGGTGCATCATACATAACAATATGTACTGTAATAACACATAGCTGTGTATCACACATAACAATATGTACTGTAATAACACATAGCTGTGCAGGTAAAGCACTGCAGTATAGTGCAATGCATCTGACCCATGCTAATTGAAGGTGTCAGTGTTCACTGTATCCATTGAAAATGAATTGTCAATTAGAATAATTGTTATCATTCGATGAATAGCACTCCCATGCCTTAGTAGTGTCATATCAATGAGATGAGTTTGTATGCTTTGACTCAACAGGAAAAGCTGGATTTTGGGCCAAAGAAGGAGGTGGATGGTATGGGCGTGCCTGATATAAAATATGGAGACTCGGTGTGCTACATCCAGCATGTGGGCACCTGTCTGTGGCTCACCTACCAGGCCATGGATGCCAAGTGTGCACGGATGGGTGGCGTGCAGAGAAAGGTACAGTTGTGCAATAATCTGAATTATGAGTGCTGAATCTGTATTTAAGAATTTTTTTCGGGTGCAATTTAGCTAATAGGCGTTTGTATTTAGGGATCGTAAACTAGTTGTCATTTAGCTAATATGCATTTGTATTCATGGATTTCTGATTATTGCGCAATATCAAAACTCGGAAATGACAAGAGACGCAGAGCATCTGACCACCCCGAACACTACCCTAGTAGTTTCTCTACTGTAAAAAAAACATTGTGCGTTGTGACTGCCAATGGCCCCTGGTCCTAGCATAGATTTGTTTTTCTTATGATGACTGATGTATAGATGATTCACTTACTTTAGACAAATGCACTTGTTGTAAGTCGCTTTGGATAAAGGTGTCTGCTAAATGTCTAAAATATAAAAATATAAAAAATGTACCCGAGCAATCTGTGCCCCCGAGTCACATCTATCCCGACACCACCACCCCATTCTCAGCTGTGTGATTGTCAGAGATGAATGCATGGCTTGGAACACAGTTTTAACCAATCAGATTACATATTTCTGAGAATCAGTTTTATAACCGTTAAACCACGGCTTTGAATGCCTCTCGGCCAATCACAGTGCTTGTTTTCATCAAGATGTTGTGTAATCTATTTAGTCTCAGGTTGACAAGTGTCCCTCCACTAACCCCATGTGCTACTCCAACCACCCACTCCCCCCACACACTCTTTCAATAAGCCTGCTTCAATCACAGGAGTTAACTTATCATGACTCCACGTCAGAAGACATCCCTCACTAAAAACCCGGTTAAATAAATGTCACATCTGCAGACAATGGTAATGAATGGCCGTCCTCTGACACTGTTAGCGGTAGACGAATGGTTTCTATTCATAAGCGACACCCTTGAGCTCGGTTGTGAAGAAGAGCTCATTAGGAAGACATAAAACACTTGGTGAGTCATTACTTGTCCTGCTGGCACACGCCGGCTAGTGTAACCGCCGCTGCTGTGGCGGTGTGGAGCAGAGCCGAGCTGAGAGACCAGATGCCCCCTCCTGGGGTCCGCAGGGGAAGAGGGATGGGATGCTATGCTCGACATGGAAATTGCTCTTATGCACAACTCTAGAATTATTCTCCTTTAATTCTGACTGTACCCATTGGGGGACTGACGTATGGTATGTCAGAGGCATGTGACTGACTGACTGGCTGGCTGGCTGGCTGGCTGACTGACTGTAAATTATGTATAAAGACTGATTGGCCCTACCAGGCTACTATAACAATGTAAACTGATTGAACTGTTTCAGGACTGTATAACAATGTGACTGACTGACTGACTGTTTTAGGACTGTATAACAATGATTGAATGACTGGCTGTTTCAAGAGTGTGACTGACTGACTGGCTGTTTCAACAATGATTGACTGACTGTTTTAGGAGTGTATAACAATGACTGACTGACTGTTTCAGGAGTGTATAACAATGTGACTGACCGCCTGTTTTAGGACTGTATAACAATGACTGACTGCCTGTTTAAGGACTGTATATCAATGTTACTGACTGATTGTTTTAGGACTGTATAACAATGATTGAATGACTGGCTGTTTCAAGAGTGTGACTGGCTGACTGGCTGTTTCAACAATGACTGACTGACTGTTTTAGGAGTGTATAACAATGACTGACTGACTGTTTCAGGAGTGTATAACAATGTGACTGACCGCCTGTTTCAGGACTGTATAACACTGACTGACTGACTGTTTCAGGCCATCATGCACCACGAGGGTCACATGGACGATGGGCTGACCCTGTCCCGCTCGCAGCATGAAGAGTCCCGCACCGCACGGGTCATCCGCAGCACCGTCTTCCTCTTTAACCGCTTCATCAGGTGAGGAGGCACACACAGACACACACACACACACACACACACACACACACACACACACACACACACACACACACAGACACACGCACACATACACACACACACACACACACACACACACACACACACACACACACACACTCACACACACACACACACACACACACACACACACACTCATATACACACTCAAACACACACAGACACACACACACACACACAAGGCAATCAAAACCCAATTCTACATCTTTATTCATGATGAATTGCTTGTCTTATGCCACGATTGAGGTTCCACTTAAGAAAGATCAATTAAGTAGTTAAATCAATATGTGAAATGAGACGAGAAACCCTCATATCCAAACGGACTTCTCTGTGTTCCAGGGGCTTGGACACCCTCAGTAAAAAAGGGAAGACCTCAACACTAGACCTGCCAATCGAATCGGTCAGTTTGAGTCTGCAGGATCTGATTGGCTACTTCCAGCCAGCTGACGAGCACCTAGAACATGAGGACAAGCAGAACCGTCTGCGGGCGTTGAAGAACAGACAGAACCTCTTCCAGGAAGAGGTACAGTCCAGTAGAGGATGCTGGGATTTGTGGTCCACAATATGGGCAATGGCTTGTCTCTAAATTAATGTTTCTGTCTACGGTGTATGTCCAAAGTGTTGTTTTGTATTGGGTTTTATGTGGACCCCAGGAAGAGTAGCTGTTATCAATGTTAACCGCTAATGGGGATCTGAACCAGCGTTTCAATTCAGAAAGTCAATTGATTGCAAACAGGGAATTAATGTTCAATGATTTCTCTATAAACAGGAACGTTTTTTTATGTATTTTTTTTCATTTTATGAATTGTGAATTCAAATTGCTTCTTGAATTGACTCGATTGAAATCAAATTGACCCAACAGAAAACAAGGACACAAAACAATACAACAGAAACTTTTGTAGCGCTAAGACCATCTGAAAAGGCAATGGATGGGACGATGTTGGTGCTAAAGTACAAAGCTTTTGGGGAAACTCACCTTTTGGGTATACTCTCTAGCAATCATGCCACTGTGTCTTGGACTCTGCTGCTAAGTGGCTTGTCATGGGAGCAGTCGTGCTGGGTTGAAGGGACCAGCTGGTGTCCTTTGGACTGGTTTAATAGCTCCCCCACAGTCCCTTCATTTAAGTGATCGACTGCCCTGACCCTCTATATTGCCACCCCTAAAAGTGGAATTTTACCCTGTAATCCAGTGGATTTGTTGTTTTCATTATTCAATAGTAAACACATTTACAAAACAATGCGTTTTAAAATGATATCTGAGTATTTTGCTTTGAATGCCCTGATCAGCCTTGATGTTCCAAATTACTCATTTGAGTAAATTCCTACAACTCCCAAGATTCCCCTCTCCCTCCCACGTGAGGTCCTTCTGTTGACCAGCACTAGCTAGCATGTGCTGATCTCTGGGAATCACTGACAGAGTAGAGCAGGGTCGGAGTGCAAAAAACTCTCATCTGCCGTATTTTAACACAATACATGACTTTTTTAGGAAGTAAACACAGACCTCGTGTTTTGATAGCTAATAATGTTGCTGCATCTGAAATTACGATCGTTTGAGACGGTAAGCATAATGGATTGACCACAAATACACATCAAAATGGATTCAGGGTAAATTTACCCTTTAATATCTCCCCCACGGTCCCTTGGCTTAGATGATGGACTGCCCTGACCCTCTATATCACCACCCTTTCACTCCCATGTAAGGTCAATGGTGCTGTGCTCTATCCTTCAGGTCTTACCATTGTCTGCTTACACAGGAATAGCTCTATAGCTCTATTTGGATAAAAGCGTCTGCTAAATGGCAGAATGTTGAATGAGTGGCTCTGACCTAGGCAGTGGTGATGGCCCTCACAATCTCCCTCCACACTTCAAAGTGGATATCTAAAAGAGAACAAATCCATTAGATATTTTGTGTGCTGTACTGTCCATGTCCAACTATTTAATGATCTGCATATATGACACTGTCAGTCTCTCTCTCTCTCTCTCTCTCCCCCCCCCCCCCCCCCCCCCTCAGGGCATGATCAACCTGGTCCTGGAGTGTATCGACCGCCTCCATGTGTACAACAGCGCGGCCCATTTTGCTGACGTGGCGGGCCGTGAGGGGGGCGGAGCCTGGAAGTCCATTCTGAACTCATTATACGAGCTACTGGGTGAGCAGGACAGACACTCAGGGCTTTTAGTTCGTAATGCATGCCGTACCCTATCCTACCACAGGTCAGCGCTAACAGCTGGGGGGGGCAGGGGTGGGTGGGAGGGGGGTGGAGAAAGGGGGGGGGGGGACAGATCGAGGCAATATCAGAGTAGCACAGCATAAATCCTTAATAAGACTGCTTCTAGTTGGCACACACGCGCCGGTCTCTGGTGGCTACCGGCGTGTCTAGCAAACTGCAGCTGGATGTGTTTTAAATTGGCGTCTGGTCATCTGCCACGGGCCTCTGCCTGGGCCCAAGCGGACTCTAATTGGCCTGTGTGTTTTGGGTATAATTATCCTGCGTGTGGATGTCAAGTGACCTGGGGTTGGGGTAGGGGAGGTGCAGGGAGGAGACAGAGTTGTCTAAACGGATGTTTGAGGAGATTCAGATGCGGCGGCCCTCGGAGGAGCAGGGTGTCTTGTTCCCATACTGCCATGCATTCTAATTACTGTGTTGTAGCCACAGAAGGGAGTCTACTGCTTGTCAAAAGTGATTTGTTTTTTAATGTTTTTTTCTCTTCTCCTTTCCCATTTACTACTTAACTCTGAACCTCTCCTCCCCTCTCCGTTCCTCTTCTCTCCCCCTCCTCTCTTCTCTTCTCTTCTCCTCTCCGCTCCTCTCTGTTCCTCTCCTCCCCTCCTGTCCTCTCCGTTCCGTTCCTCTCCTCTCCCCTCTCCCCTCTCCCCTCGCCTCTCCCCTTTCCTCTTCTCCCCTTTCTCCTTCTCTTCTCCTCCCCTCCAGCGGCGTTGATAAGGGGAAACAGGAAGAATTGTGCCCAGTTCTCCGGCTCTCTGGATTGGCTGATCAGTCGACTGGAGAGGCTGGAAGCCTCCTCTGGTATGTGGTCGTTGATGCACGTCAACACACACTATACGTTATCCCACTAGGAAAGAAATACTTTCCTTTCTTTGAGGTGCGCAGGATTTAGCTTTGTCCGGTGAAATGAAACCAATCAAATCACCTCAAAGTGACATCTCAGCACAGCAGGCAGACGAAACCAAGTGCACCTTGTCCATTCAGTGAAAAGTTGTTCAACTCTTAACATGACATTTTGTATCTTCTTAATAAAGCTCTGTGTTTGTCGTTCAGAAAACAGCCTTAGTCTCTCGAGTGTTGAAATGAAACGTTCCTTCTATCGGCTATATGCCTTCTATTGGCTACTCCTGCTCCCATTGCTAAGCCTCTCTAGCCCCGTATCTCTGAATACCATCTTCAGTATCAGCGCCTCAGTGTGCCACAGCCAGGGATGGATCCTCTACAGCGCCACTGACTGCCTCTCAGAGCCTTCATTACCTGATCATTATCTATGATGGATGTACTGTGGGCCGCAGTGGGACCCTCTATTCTGTCAGTGCCGCACTGCTATCAATCGGGCTCTTGGAAGAGCTAGAAAGCACGCTAGTGTGGGAGCACAGAGAGGATGTTTAATGTGGCAGCTGGCATCTGGATTCAGGATGGGGACTTGGTTCTGATCCACACGTTTTGGCCAAGTG
This sequence comes from Argentina silus, assembly GCF_951799395.1. Lineage (NCBI taxonomy): Eukaryota > Metazoa > Chordata > Actinopteri > Argentiniformes > Argentinidae > Argentina > Argentina silus. The sequence goes on along the minus strand of NC_139670.1, from coordinate 18,593,111 downwards.
TAATGACTTGTGTTTGGTACGCATCCAGGCTGCTGAACAAAAGAAGGGAGTTGGATAGAGGATGTATAGATGGTGGATGGATGGATGGATGGATGGATGGATGGATGGATGGATGGATGGATGAGTGGGGGGTTGGGTGGTTGGGGGGATGGTTGGATGGATGGATGGATGGATGGATGGGCAGGTGGGTGGGTGGGGGGATGAATGGGTGGGTGGGTGGGGGGATGGATGGATGGATGGATGGATGGATGGATGGATGGATGGATGGATGGGTGGGTGGGTGGGTAGGTGGGTGGCAGGATGGATGGGTCGGTGGGTGGGTGAATGGATGGATGGATGGATGGATGAGTGAGTGTAAGGGGGAGGGGGTAGTAGATGATTATAGAACAGGGGGTGAAAGGGTAGGAGAGAGAGATTATTTGTAGAGTCAGGGAGTGGCAAGAAAGAGAGAGAGGTAATATACACTCATCGAACACTTTATTAGGAACACCTGTACACCTTCTCATGGTGGAGGTGGTATAATGGTGTGGGGAGTGTTGTCTTGGCACCCTTTGGGCCCGTTAATACCAATCAATCATCACTTGAATGCCACAACCTATTTGAGGATTGTTGCTGACCATGTGCATCCCTTCATGGCCACAATTTACCCATCTTTTAATGGCTACTTACAGCATGATAATGCACCATGTCACAAAGCAAACGTCGTCTCAAACTTGTTTCATGAACATGACAATGAGTTCAGTGTTCTTCAGTGGCCTTCCCAGTCACCGGATCTGAATCCAATAGAACACCATTGGGATGTGGTAGAACGGGAGATTCACAGCTTGAAAGTGCAACTGAAAAATCTGCAGGAATTGCATGATGCAATCATGTCATCATGGACCAGAATCTCAAAGGAATGTTTCCAACATCTTGTGGAATTAATGCCACGAAGAACTGAGGCTGTTTTGAGAGCAAAGGGAGGCCCTACCCAGTATTAGTATAGTGTTCCTAATAAAGTGTTCATGACTGTATATGGAGGAAGAGGGAGGCGATGGAGAGAGGTTTGGTGTCTAGGTGGATGACAGCTCTCTTTTCAAAAGCTTTTGAATTATGAAACTCATTATTTTTTATTATACTTCCTACACTGTTGAGGAGCTAGCTTGCCCAAAGCTTGTCATTCCACCATCTACGGCTGTATTCTGTGTATATGACAAATAAACTTTGATTTGATTTGAACTTCCCAAATCCTAGCCACCGGCTTCTGCAAACCAGAAGCAGAACCCTACTGACCAGAGTCTATCCTGGGTGGGTTCTATTGTGGGTGAGGTGTTTAGCCCACGGTAGGATGCTAGCTACCCACTCTAGGGCTAACGCATTGTAGAGGATAGTACAGCGCCTCCTTGCTGTGCTCTCATCACATGGAGAGACACTCTGACACACCTGAGCACTCTTCAGCTTTTATTCAGAGCCTCTATTTCAATGTAGCACGGGCGGTGAAGTTGGAGCCTGAATGCAGTAAGGATGACTGGTACAGTAGCTGGTGTGTATGTGTATGTGTGCATGTACATCATTGCAACGCATGGAACGGAATGCACGAGTTTGGTACCATTCCTCATTCCATTCCATGCGTTACAATGCCTGTCCTCCAATTTCTCCCTCCACCAGCCTCCCTTGGTGTGTAGGTGTGTATGTGTGTGTGTGTGTGTGTGTGTGTGTGTGTGTGTGTGTGTGTGTGTGTGTGTGTGTGAGTGTGTGTGTGTGTGTGTGTGTGTGTGTGTGTGTGTGTGTATAGATGACTGGTAGCGAGGGAGGCAGCTGTTGTTGAATTCTGAGCACGGTGACTCCCAGATAAGAAGTAAAACGTAGCAGTTTGAATGTAGGGTGACGCCAGCCCCCCTACGCCCCCCCCCCCCCCCCACCCCTGTTCAGTGTCAGCCCGCCACGGGGGGTCCGAGGCCTGGACGGTGTCACGGTGGTCCTGAGCTTCCTTATCCTATTCATCACTGTTTATCCCCAAAGCTAGAATAAAGCACTGCATTAATGTCAACCACATCCTTTAGCTGTGTGTGTGTGAAAGAGAGAGAGAGAGAGTGTGAGTGTGTGTGTGTGTGTGTGTGTGTGTGTGTATGTGTGTGTGTGTGTGTGTGTGTGTGTGTGTGTGTGTGTGTGTGTGTGTGTGTGTGTGTGTGTGTGTGTGTGTGTGTGCGTGTGCATGTGCATGTGCGTGCGAGTGTGCGTGTGCGTGTGCAAGTGTGAGTCTGCGTGTGCATGCGTGTGTGTGTTGTATGTCTCGGGGGAGGAAAGAGAGAACTTAAAATGTATCTGATGACTCAGGGAAGTCTGTGAGTAATACTGGATTAAATGTGTTCAATCGTTGCCTTTGATGTTTTTCTTCCATATAGAGCTTTTAAATGTAACAAGATTGTGTGGGGTAACTAAGGCAGCATTTTGTGACTCCAGAAGTGCTAGAAGTTATGAGAGAAACAAAGCCAACCACACACACACACACATTCACACACACGTGTGAAAGGGGCTACTGATGAGTGTGTTTATTGTTTTGCTGGGATGCAGGGATCCTGGAGGTCCTCCATTGTGTTCTAGTGGAGAGTCCTGAAGCTCTGAACATCATCAAAGAGGGACACATCAAGTCCATCATCTCCCTGCTGGACAAGCATGGACGCAACCATAAGGTGGGTCGGACCACTACCTTGACATTGCATACTAACTTACTTACTTACTATATATTTGTACAGTTCTGTACAGTAGTTTACATATTCTACCCTGTATTTCAGGAGCTATTATAACATTTTTAAATGTTCATAATTAATAAAGGCCCACTAAAGTGAAAATCATCATTTCCAGTGATTTGGTTTCACCAGATCAAATTAGCATCACCCAAATATGAACAAATTGGTTTATGTGGTTTTCCAGTATTCTTTATGTAAACATCTAGCCCTGCTCGCTAGTTCGCTAACTTCTTCGTAGTTGCTAACAATTTTACAAAGCTAGCTTCAAAGTAACTCACCAAAAATGTAATAGAATCCAACTGCAAACAGAAATGCTGCATAAATCCACATAAGAGACACTGTTGGATGCTAACGAATTGATCAACATAACAGCCAGCTCAAAAAATATTTAACCTAGGAACAAAAGGCAATCCAAAATGCTACTTCTTGCTTCTTTTTGAGCATTTGCTACTTCTTGCTTCTTTTTGAGCACTGTATACTCTAATTCAATTAAAGTATACAGTGCCTTCGGAAAGTATTCAGACCCCTTCACTTTTTCCACATTTTGTTGTGTTATAGACTCAATTTAAAATTGATTAAATTAAAAGAATTTGCCATCAATCCATGCACAATAACCCAGAATGACAAAGTGAAAACTGGTTTTTAGAAATTTCAGTACATTTATTAAAATTGAAATACAGAAATACCTCATGTACATAAGAATTCAGACCCTTTGCTAGGACACTCTTAAAATGAGCTAAAATGCAAAACTGTCATCAACAAATCACTCAATAAGTTGAATTAAGTCCATCTTAATTCAAGGATGATAGTTCATGTAATTTTGGAATTAATATCTTTGTTTTTATAGGGTCTTTGATTTGCATAGGAATCAATTACACACTGTGTGGATCAGGTTGTCATTACAAACTGAGCAAATGGAGAAGAACAAAACTGCTCAGGAATGTGACCCTGAGGCCTGGGGAGACTTACAAAAATCAATAAAGTTGAATGGTGGAGAGGAAAAAATACAGTCGATGGGACATTATCTCAGTCACTCTACAAAATTGGTCTATAACCAAGTGGCCAAAAATAATTCCTTCATGGAAAATAATCTATCTCATATCCATAATTGTGTTTGCAACAATGAATTGAAAGCAAAGAAAGTGGCTGGAAATGTGTTTATTTGGTTTTACTACAAAGCATTAAGTTTGGTGCAAATCCAGCACATTCCACACCATCTCTCGTTTGAAGAATAGTGGTAGCTGCATCAAGTTATGGGTATGTTTGTCAGCGGCAGGGACTGGAGAGTTTGTCAGGATCAAGAGAAAATTATGAAATTTACTGAGTTGGTTGTGACATCCTAATCCACACAGTGTGTAACTGATTCCTATGCAAATCAAGATATTAATTCCAAAATTACATGAACTATTATCCTTGCATTAAGATGGACTCAGTTCAACTTATTGAGTGATTTGTTGATGACATTTTTGCATTTTAGATCATTTTAAGAGTGTCATAGCAAAGGGTCTTAATACTTATGTACATGAGGTATTTCTGTATTTCACTTTTAATAAATGTACTGAAATTTCAAAAAATGTGTTTTCACTTTGTCATTCTGGGGTATTGTGTGTGGATTGATGGCAAATTCTTTTAATTTAATCCATTTTACATTGAGTCTATAACACAACAAAATGTGGAAAAAGTGAAGGGGTCGGAATACTTACGGAAGGCACACCATTTACCCACAAATGATTTGACATATTGTACTGTTATGTTTGATATAAAGTTAATCCACTCTCTACAAATATGTATCCCTCTGATAAAGCATACATTTCTCTTGTTTCTTTTAGAGTTCTTTAGTTTTAATTGAGTCTTTTTTGAAAGACATGAATTTAGAATTTACGAAATGTTTTAGAGCTATAAATCATATTCACAATACATACTTAGAGGGAAAAACAACTCAATAAAAAAAGCATTAAATGTCCACTTGTTTTACATAATTAGAAAATTGACATTGCTGAAACCCATTACTCAAGTCAAGACATCTTGCCACTCTAGAATGGTTAAAATGTCTATTTTCCCTGTTGAGTGGAATTTAGTGGATGATTGTTGCATTGTGAACAAGTGTTTTCCACTTCATCTCTTTGTAAATTTTCAAATCCAATACCTCTGCAATAACAACTTCACATTGGACTTAGCAGAAACTCATGTTTCTGACAACTCACTTGCGCGCGTGTTTGTGTGTGAGTGTGTGTGCATGTGTGTGCCTGTGTGTTTGTGTGTGTGTGTGCGCCTGTGTGTGTGTGTGCCTGTGTGTGTGTGTGTGTGTGTGTGTGTGTGTGTGGTGAATAATAGCATGGTGTGTGTCCCTCCGTGCCAGGTGCTGGATGTGCTGTGCTCTCTGTGTGTGTGTCATGGTGTGGCAGTCCGGTCCAACCAACACCTCATCTGTGACAACCTCCTCCCTGGCCGGGACTTGCTGCTGCAGACACGCCTGGTCAACCACGTCAGCAGGTAGAGACCCCTCAGTCCTCTCCGCTCCTCCCTCCATCTCCTTGTAGCATCACTCTTTTCCTCCGTCCATCTCCCTGCAGTATCACTCCTCTCCTCCCTTCATCTCCTTGTAGCATCACTCTTTTCCTCCGTCCATCTCCCTGCAGTATCACTCCTCTCCTCCCTTCATCTCCCTGTAGCATCACTCTTCTCCTCCCTCCATCTCCCTGCAGCATCACTCCTGCCTCCCTCCCTCCTCCCCCTCTCCTTCTCCCTCCTCTCCTTCCTCTATCTCCCTCCCTCCCCCCCTCATTTTCTCTCCTCTCCTGCGTCTCCCTCCCTCCCTCTCTCCTTCTCCCTCCTCCTCCAACACCTACTGATCTGGGCTCATCTGGGTGTTGTTTCTGTTTTTTGGGGGGAAGGAAAATCGGATCCTGTCTGTAGTTAAAGACACAAGCCGTAGAATTTCCCAACATTTCAACCCATGAATATACCCACTGTTTTTGGACGAATATGACTTACTGTATAAGAGCCTTTACTCATTCACCAAAAAAGGATAAATTATGATTCTTAATTTTGTAGCCAAACAAAGTATTGTTGCTACTGTAGGTAAATACCACATAAAACACTTGGCACTCTAGGTGGTGAGTGTTCCAGAATTCTTTGGCAGTTGGTGAGTTAATGATCCTTAGGCTATGCACATCTCACAGACTGTGCTCTACCCCT